>NW_027499460.1:0-92760 GCF_021521415.1 Bidens hawaiensis | reverse complement strand
AGCATTGGTAAGCAATATTTTGAAATGTAGCCAATGATTTTGGCTCGATCTGTTTCCTTATTTGCTCGAACACCACTTCATCATGTTTTCCTTCTTCAAATATGTTTCTAATGAACTCTGGTAAATAGTGGCCTTTATGTTTTTGGATTTCAAACGTCGATTTTCCACACAAGATCTCAAATAAAACCACACCAAACGAATAAACATCAGATTCTATGGTTAGGAACCTTAATTTTTCATAAAGTGGACCAAGATATCCCTTTGTGTCACATGCATAATCGATGACATACTCTGTGTTATGAGTTATTGGGCTTATTAAGGAAAGCCCAAAATCGCTAAGTTTTGCTTTCCATTCATGGTTTAGTAAAATGTTAGCAGTTTTAATGTCCCTATGTATCACGTTGCTTGTTTTCCAACTCCTCCATGTAAGAAATATAACGCGGTTGCAACATCAATGCATATAATAAGTCGTTTCATCCATGTAAGAGAAGCATCCTTCAAATATCTATCAAGACTTCCTTTGGGTGCATACTCATAAACAATGATTTTTTCATTTTTTTCATCGCAATAGCCTATAAGACCAATTACATTATCGTGCTTATACTCCAATAGAATTTGGAGCTCATTCCAAAATTGTTGTTCCCCTTGACCTAGCCTTGTATCTAGTCGTTTTGCAACAATGGTTTTAACTCCATCACCATCTTGAAGCTTTCCTTTAAAAACTCCCCCAAATCCTCCTCCCCCGATGCAATTGTCATTATTGAAGTTTTGTGTGGCTATTTTTATGTCTTGAAGTGAAATTCTGGGGTTGTTAATCTTGTTGTTCTGTCATACATGACACACCAAATAAAGTACATATATTGATAGCAAAAGGTTGTTAAAATAAAAATTGATGATTAATTAAAGCCGTGGTGAAAACAATATATACATATTGGTGGTACTATTAGAAAACAAATAATTTTGAAAATATATATTAGTAGTGATAGACTACATATAAGTTAATAATTTGTGATGAGTTGGCTCTGCTTGTGCTCAGTTTTCATATGATTTGCTTGAATGAACAATTCATAAGTTAAGAGTTTGTGCTTTATTAATTATCCTGTAATGGCATTAAGCATTTTACATTTGTTTTAAAATTACAGTGAACCAACACATTTATCACTTATTGGGATCAATAATATGAAGTTCGAACAGTGACTTGATAGAATAATGCTTTCTCAAGTTCCTTGACAACCTCTTTCATTGTTGGACGTTGACTTTGAGTTTCCGCCACGCACTGATGTGCAATTTCAATAAATGTATGTAAAGAATCCTTGTTGGGTCCTCTATTTAGAACGAAATTGCTTTCATCATTTTCTTCCTTTATTGTAGGATCAATAATGTCATGTAGCGTTTCCGAGCAGTAGCATCGCCTTGCCACAGGAGCCAGCCCTACTTCATTCTCTTGAAGGTAAATTGGGTCATTGGCTCTCCTCCCACATACTTCGTTAAGGTAAATTGGGTCATCGGCTCTCCTCCCACATAGAATTTCAAACAACACTACTCCAAAACTATAAACATCTGATTCTCTTTTTAATTTATTAGCCTTCATATATTCTGGATCTATGTAGGCCGGTCTGCCAGCCTTGTTGAGATAGAGAGTTTCATCTCGTTGATCTGGAGGCACAAATAAGGAGAACCAAAAGTCAACAATCTTTGCCCCCGAATTCTCATCCAACCCTATGTGTTGGCTACATATATCACGGTTTATTATCACCTTTTGGTCTTCCATCTCATAATGAAGGTACTTCAAAGCATGTGCAACATCAATAACGATTTTCAAACGCTTTTCCCAAGTAAAATTACGCATCCGGTCAACGTTTCCCAAATGATTAAAAAGGTATCCATTAGAAACATTCTCAGTAACAAGGATCATCTCAGAATCCTCGACACAAAATCCAAGTAAAGTGACAATGTTGGGATGCTTTACACTGCTAAGCATTTCAATTTCTGTAAAAAACGCAACTTCTTTATACGCGTTATGCCCAAAAGGGTACCGTTTAATAACCACAGTCTCTTCAACGGATGAATGATTTTCTTTACCAACATGATCGTCGAGCTCTGCTCTGTACAAAGTAACGCCATCAAAAGATGAAATTTGGTATTTCTCTGAAAAATCATCCGTCGCTAGTTTAATATCAGCAAGGGGAATCTTCAAATGTTCCAACTTCTTAATTTGTTGTTGCTGCTTCTTTCGCTTCTGCTGCCGCTGCAAATTAAATATGTGAAAAGAAAAGAGAGTTAGAGCTTAAATATGTGAAATTGAAATTATGTGGTTTGAGAAAAACTAAAGACGACCAGAGGTGAAATCGCCCAATACATTCTCCCAAGCCAACAAACCAATTATAGTTCTAAATTAGGCCCAAATACTAGAGAGTTACAATTAGTTAAAACAAATTAAATTATTTAAGGATAGTTAGCTAGATTAAATGCTAATACGAAAGGAATACAAATCCTCTGTGTTAGCTTAATCAAATTAAATCGTTCACGTTTATAATAGTCCTAATTAAAAATTTGCTAAAATTTCAAAGTATTGATGATTACATGTATTCAGTTAGTGAAGTGAAAAAGGTTAACTTAATCGTAGGTAAGAAAGGAGGATTATATATGTATGTTAATATTTATTATGTAATTTTGATTAAATTGATTAAGAAACAATAGAAGGAAAGTTGAAGAAGTATATTGTAGCAATTGAAGTTATATAACGTATGTAAACTGCATGATTCATAGATTGAGTGAAAATTTTAAATGATGTTATAGTTAACTAGATGATAACTAACTGGAACAAGTATGATTGTAAGGCCATGGGGTAAAGTGGTATACTATATCCCAAACATATGTTAAAATGACATAATACTTTAAAGATGAATCAAATCATTCCTCAATTGTGTAAAATTTGTTTAAAAGGGGTCTTGGATTATGCTTTTAACGTGTTAAAAGGCAAAGAACAATATACTAAATTAACAATTAACAGTAGTGAGATGAAGTTAAAATGATTAAATCATTTTCTTTGGGTGAAATGGAGTGAAAAAAAAAAGAAAAATAAGTGATGTTGTGCTTATGTAGAGTTAAGATGGATTAAAGTATACCCCATGACCTAAAACTACAACTTAATAAGAATAAGAAAATGTACAAGTACGTTGTTTTTATATACATTTTCTTTGTTTCTATTTTGGCAAGGTTGACTGGGGATAAAATAAATAAATAAATAAATAAACAAAAAGAAAAGAAGAGTTGCATCTATGCATGAACTTAGAGGATTCACAATAGGTTCATTAAAATTCTGTGAGTGTGAGTGTGGTTATGAGTGGTTATGTATGAAGAAAGAAAATATGAGTAAATTTTGTGAAACACTGTTCAAACGCTATATTTTTAATATTCGTTGAAAGTGCTTATGAGTAGGGGTGTTCTTCGGGTTCGTTTTTCGGGTTTTGGGTTTTTCGGGTCGGGTTCTTCGAGTTTCAAAGTTTTAAATCTTGACTCGAAACCCAAACTGAATCTCTCACGGGTTTTTCAGGTTCGGGTAATTCGGGTTCGGGTTTTTTCGGGTTGGGCTAATCGGGTTTTGAGTATTCTAGAAAACAAACCAAAAAACAAAAAAAAATGCTAAATATAAAACAACATATTATTCTTTGCTCGTAAGCAAATAATCAAATAATAAACTAGCATAATTTGATAAAGCAATTCAAAATAAGAGTAAAACCAACTTGAACCATAATCGTCTTCTATCGGGCATGATTTGATTGTTCGATAACGGTTGCTATTAGTATTAAACTAAAAACATAAATTAGCAATAAACAATGGATCTATAATAGTTGTAATGACAACAATCGATTAGGACCAATTTCTGATAACGTTAGTGGCTAATACTAAGTCTATTATACCTAAAAATATATTTAATTCCAAAACTAAAAAGTTTATTTGGGTTATTCGGGTTGACCCGAAACTTATAAATCAAACCCGAGAACCAACCCGAATTATTTCGGTTCGGGTTCGGGTTAGTCTTTTCTTGGGTTCAGGTTTTTCAGGTCGGGTTAGTTCGGGTTCGGGTACGTGTTTTCTCGGGTCGGGTTTCGGGTTTTGGGTAAAAGTGACAACCCTACGTATGAGTAGAGAAGAAAGAAAATACTTATTATATAATTGAAAATGAGAGAGAAAATATAGTGGTTTTTAATGTAATTATAGAAATTGAAATAGAGAAACGAGGTTGTATGGTCAAATCCTTGCAAATAAAAAGAGAATGTGAACTTTTGCTATTCAATAAGAAATAATAATAATAATAATAATAATAATAATCGTAGATAACATTGGTAATTGGTTAATCTGGTTCTATTAGGATGAAGTTTTCTCACCCTTAAATACGCAGATGGTCTTTTAAATTTTTTTTTTAATTTGAGTATGACATTGTTAAAATTTATTTATTAAAAAATAATATGTTATAAGGTTACCAATGTTTGTGTTTCCGGTCACGTTGGCGCGGTCAGCTTTCTAGTTTCATTATATACTGTATTATATTACTTAGTTTTATTATTTTCTAAGTAACTCTATTAGTAAAGCGAACAAAAGGTGTAAGGCCCTATTTTATTATTAGTTTTTTGTATTTATTTATGCTATAAACGTTGTATCTTAGTTAGCTTGTCGGTTTGTTTTCCTTGTATGTTTGGGCCTTAGGCCATGTAATTAAAGCCCATTTGGGCCATGTATGGAAATAACGTATGATATGCTCAAACCTATATAAGGTTGAGCATAGTCATGCATCAAAAAACCTTTGAAATAATCTTATCATTTCTCACTAACTCTCTCCCTCTCCTACTTTCTTCCTTACTTTCCGGGTAATAACTCACCAAACAAGATCCGAGATCTCGCTTCCTCACTAGTAATTTCCACTAGCTAGTGTTGAGATTGATCCTAAGTAAACTAGTGTTTGTTGTTTGATCCGTTCATAAGACCTAAAATTGGTATAAGAGCTTTAGGGCTCTACTAGTTGTGGATTTTGGGTCACAACCTTGGATTTTGGTCTTATTTGTGTGAAAAAACACAGGTTTTCAAGTGTTTTGTGGGTTTATGGGTTCATAAAGTTGAAGATAGTGTGTTTACAAGCTTGAAAGTACAAGTGTTCTTGCTGCGGGTTTGAAAATGTGGTGTGTTTGTGTGTTATTTGTGGTATTAAAGTTGTTAAAATACAAGATTAAAGTGGTTAAAAGCTTCAAAATGGATGTTTCTTAGATCTACAAGTGTTGAAGTGATTGATTTGAGTTTCCTCGAAAGGAAAAGTGTGAAAAGAAGTGTCGAAAGTACAATCCGTACTTTCCTAAAAATGTCGTCTAATCGAGTTCATCAAATCACTCTAATCGAATCTACGAAACAACTTTAATCGAACTCACAAAAGCATTCTAATCAAATCCTAAAGTATTCTAATCGAATCCTAAAAAGTATTCTAATCGAGTTTTTCAAACCATTCCAATCGAATTCCTATTTTATTAGATTAGTTTTATATTCGATTAGATTACTCTATTCATTCAATTACGTTTGTTATTCTATTAGATTAAACTGCCATTCAATTACTATAACCTTGGACCCTTTCACAGAATCTGTTGGCCATTTGATTACTTTACCAATCCGATTACTTTGGACTTATACCTTTCACAGAATCTGTTTAGATTATTTAGTCTTTAAAATTTGGTTGAGCCATGATGACTGAAAACGAAGCAGTAAAGAACTATATGATCTTTGAGAATGAGGCTGGGACAACCAGTAAGCCTCCTAAGCTGCTTAATGGGACAATAACTTTGAAGAATTCAAATGGTGTTTAAAGAACTACATTAGAATCACAAATTATGCTCTTCTTAGACCCATTGAGACCGGTCCACATATTCCCATGACTACTACTGCTGATGTCCAAGTTCCCAAGCCTGTAATCTTCTATGATGATGAAGATAGGAAAGTGTTAAGTGATTATCAAAAGGCCTATGGTGTTCTTAGTGTTTTCCTTTCACTAGAAATTTCTCAAACTTTGAGGGATCACACCACTGCCAAAGGCCTATGGGATGCTCTGGTGAACAAGTTTGAAGGAAACTTTGAGATGAGGAATAGTAAGAAAGCAACGTTGAAAGGAGATTTCAACATGTTTAATCATGTGCAAGGAGAAACAGTTACAAATCTCATTCATAGGTTTGAAACATTGATTACAAAAATAAGAAGTGTAGGAATTGATTATGATTAAATTGAAATCAGTGACAAGTTGTTACTATCTACCATACACATGAAACAGTAGTGTGGTCACTATTAAGAGAAAAACACACCTTACAGGAACTCCTCTTTCAAATTTGACATCCATCATCAAGTCTTTTGAGATGGATGAAGAACTCAGAATGGGGAACCACATAAGTTCTCTTAATAATGCTGGAATATCTACTGGGTCCGGAATGAGCACAAATTTTCTAAGCTAAGCAAACGCCACAGTTCATGCAGTTAATGGGGTCAATATGTTTTCCAGTTAGCAAGCTCAAAACTCAGCCTTCAAAACTCCTGCAAGTCCACAAGCACCATCAAGCTCAAACTCATTTCAAGATGTTGTTGATAAAGCCATTGAGCAAGCTTTAAAATGTCATGGAATCAAGAATCCTACAAGCAGCCTATCCTACTCATATCCTCAAGTTGATGACTCTCTTATGGCACTTTTTCATGCATTCATGGCAAGCCACGAGGAATTGCTGCAAAGAAAGCTGTTGCCTCCTTCATTTCAACAAGGAGACATTCCCGAGATCAACAAGAAGGATCTCAAAAAGAAGGACATCAAATATCAGGCTGTTCACCGAGCCTCTAACTTCATGAAGAAATATGGCAAGAACAGCTTCAGAGATTCAAATAGGAATACAAATTGGGTTTGATAAAGACAAGCTCTAATGCTACAACTGCAACGAGACAGAGCACTTTGTGAAGGAATGTACAAATCCACCCAAGACTGCAAACGACATCAAGATCACTGAGATGTCTGACAATGAAGGTATAAGGAGAAGTGATAAAAGGCCCGTTAGAGCTCCTATTCCAAATCAAGAGTTCCAAGAATCGTCCAAGGAAACAGATCAAAGGGAACTCTGAGTCAAGCTCGAAGGCCATGATCAAAATGTTAGCTGAAGGAACCAAGCCCAATTGGGAGGATGACCAATTTGTTGAGCTGATCAGCCCTTTAACCTTTGTTGGGATGACATTTGTAGATGAAGGCAATCCCTCATCAAGCCCTATTATTGAGACACATCAAACAATCTCATACATTCCCGAGGTACACAAACTTTGCACACAAGCTTGTATTGATAACGTTAAGAACTACAGAACTCATAACTCTACTTTGATAGATAAAAATATTGTTCTTAAATGTTAGAAAAATGATTACAAGAAAGCTGAAAAGATTTTTGCCACTAGGATTAAAACTAAATAATGATATGGCTAAACTTAATGAAAAACTATTTCAGTCCGATAAACTAGCTGAGCATCACGAAAGACGTGTTATAGAATTAAATGCAAAAATTGATGAGCTAGAATTAGACTTAGCATAAAGAAAGATAGTCGTAGAAAAATTCTAGTTAGCTTATGATAAATTAAATGAAATTATTAGGGCACAGATTGGGGTGAAACAAAAGACAGGTATAGGCTATGATAATACAGCTATTCCACTTTCTTTTAATGATAATTATACTAGCCTACCTCACTTTGGTTTCAACACCCCACCAAAGGATGATGAGATTGTCTATGGTATTGGTCATGTGACAAACCAAAGGAATTTGTTCCTTCTGTCTCCAAAATTGTTAATCCCATTATTTCGTCAGTTAGTCCTAATGGTAGTTCATCTTCTTCAACAGGTTGTGTAGACGAAAGTGAATGTGTGGAAAAGGACATGGGTTATGGAGATAAAAGGATTTTAAATTCACTTTTTGATTCTTGTGTGAATCTAAAACAATCATTTGCTAACTTTTTCTGTAATAATAAGACAGTGAAAAACATTTTGAATGATCATGTATTATGTGAGAGTGTTGATGTTGGCAATATAACCAAAATGTGAAACAGTATATGATGAAACTTTCAGTAATAGAAATGTGCAAGAAAATATGTTTGATGAAATAAATGTAACTAGTTGTTCATCAAAAGATTGCAAAATTGAGGAAGAATATAATAAAAGAAACTGTTTTGAAAGCGAAAAGGCTAGCACATCTAGTAAATGTGTCCCATCGCACAAAAACTCTTTCTTTCAATCCACTAATCAATATAACCATCCTCAATTATACAGTCACTTTGATAACAACTGCTATGGTTGTCATCAGCAAGATTATGTTAATTCATTCTTTTTAAATGTTTTGATGATCGAGGTTACAGATCAGATAACCTCTATGTTCCTTTCCAATCATCACCATTTACACCACACCATGCATATCATAATACTGATGAGTTCTATAGGGATTCAAGAAGTAAATGTTTTTTTGTTTGTGACAACCCATCTCACCTTGCAAGACATTACAAGAACTGGCATAGAAAGCAGAAGGAAATGAACAATCAGTTTAATATTATGCTCTAAAGCTACACCAAGCCCAAGAACAAGAACTGATCATTCTGATAGTTCTGCCAGTGAAATGAAAATGAGATCTAAAAATAGAAAAACCAGAAAACCACCTTTTTGGAAGTTCAAAGCTTGAAAGATCAAAGAACTCGCCAAGAACAAGAACTGATCAATCTGATAGTTCTGCCAGTAAAATGAAAATGAGATCTAAAAACAGAAAAACCAGAAGACCACCTTTTTGGAAGTTCAAAGCCTGAAAGATCAAAGAACTCGCCAAAAAGAATCATAAAAATAAATCCAAAGATTGAAAGATCTAAGGGTTTTGTTTTAAAACCAAGAAGAAGACAGTCCAGAAAGTCTTCCAAGACTAGGAAACCTGCATCTGCATGGATTCCTAAGGATTGTTCTTCGGATTCTGACACACCCCAACACTTCATAATTCCTGACAAGAAAATAAAATTTGGAAATATTGTGGTTGACTTTCCAGAGACATCTAAGTCTCGGGAAGAAGGTTTGTCAACAGTATTTGGTACCTAGACAGTGACTAAACCTAACACATGACGCAAGACGAGTCCTTAATATTCGACGTTAAACCGTTTGATGGTGGACACGTTTCATTTGTCGTTGACAAGGGAGGGAACATTACAAAAAAGGGAAGATTATCAAACGGAATCTTGATGTTTGATGATGTCAATTTGGTGGAGCATTGAATCACAATCTGCTCAGTGTCTCACAAATTTGTGATCTACTGTACTCCACTTTATTAACAGAAAATGAATGCCTGATCTTAAAGCAAGGTTTCAAAGTCCTTGAAGAATGGATATTGATGTGTACTTTAAGGCATAATGATGCATATATATTAGACATGAATAGCTCTTACTCATGTAGGACTGCTTCAGATTTAATATCTAAGGCCTTGGAGAACGAGTCTTCTCTATGGCATAAACGTCTTGCCCACGTAAACTTTAAAAACTTAAACAAACTGGTCAAAGGTGAGCATGTGAGAGGATTTCCTGTCAAAACTTTCTCTTACATTGAAAAATGTATTTTGTGCTCTAAATGCAAGCAACACAAGCTCCCTTACAAACCCAAGACGACCAATTCCATAGATTTCGTTCTTCAACTGTTACTGTAAGGCCAACTTTAGTGACTTGCGATATCAAATGACGAAACCCGTTATATATTCTAGTTAAGATAATTATTAATGTCGGCGAGCAAAACCGGACACGAAACGAGAGCTTCGTCACGCGTTTAACTTCAACGGGGAGATCTTTTAGTTTATTTGTGTTGTGTTAGGCTATAAATATGTCATATTTATGTCTTTGTATGTGTGTGTTTTCAAGTGTGTAAATCACCCACCCAAGGGGAGCTCACCTTGGGTGGGGTCAGTTCGTTTAATGTATTAATCTTTTACCGATAATGAGATCGTTCACTATCCATATTATCTTTGTATTTTTGTTCGGTCGTTTGATTTAAGGCACCCGTCTCGACACGTTTATCAAGTGCAAAAACCGTTCGAGTGGTTGTTTTGGTACCAACAATTGGTATCAAAGCGGGTCAAATCTTATGATTCAACTTTGCTCTTGATATTTGGGTTCTATTTCCGCTATTACCCGAACCGAGACGTTAATTCCGTTGAAGTTTGAAAATAAAGTTAAAAGTTTGGAAATGAAGTTTAAGATCTTGGAAATAAAAGTGTTTGAGGTTCATCTCGAGTTTCAGATCTGGAGATGATGTCGGCTTTCCGGGTTGGATTTGCTAATGAGTATTATGATGGTTACAATGGTGGTGGTTCACAAAGGTCTCCGGTGACATGGTGTGATGTCACCGGATCATGTTTTCTGGTGATTCCGGACATCAACATGGAACATAAAATCCAACAGTTTTATGGTCAAAACAAAGAAAGAAAGGTGAAAGAAGAGAGTTGTTTGGCCATGGAGGTAGCCAGAGATCGCTTTTCCGACGAAGGAAGCAGGTCACCGGGGTCATGAGTGGCCGTTGTGGCCGGGGTGAGAAGAAATGACGGTGCTGGGCTATAGGGGCTGTAGTGGTGGCGGCGGAGGCCAGAAGCCGGTTTTCCGGCGAAGGGCGTTGTCGCCGAAATCAGTTTTCCAACGGGTCAGATATGGTCACGACAAGGTGACAGCTTGGTGATGTTGGAGTGGTGTTTGGTGTTGAAGATGACAGAGGCGGTGGCTGTTACGGCTTGGACGATGGCGGCCAACGGCTGTTGTGGTGGCCGCGGTTTTCCGGTGCTGGTTGGCCGGATGATGGCTGGTGGCGGCTGCTGCATCTTTTCTTCACCAAATTGTTATGGTTTGTGGTTTGTGCCCTAATATGGTCATCAAGTGAGATGGGCTTGGTACTTGGGCTCAATGTGTGTTGGGCTGTATGAACTAAATGGACCTCCATGATATTTGTTGGGCTGTTGGGTTTTGTTTTAGTTTTGGGCCAATCTGCATATCATAGAAATACCAAGCCGGATGAGATTTTTTATTTTGGGCCAAGAAATAATTGTCGTTAGGGGTTGACCAACTGAAGAAAGTCAATTTCGATCGGGTTTTTCTTCATTATTGGACCGTGTTTAAATCATGTTATTTCTATATTATTTTCAAGGCGTTCGAGAAGTTAAGAAACTTCGAACAAATTGGATACGAATTTGGATTTAAAGAGGAAATAACAAGCTTTTTTTATTTGATCATTGTCCCTGGTGATCATACCTTTAGGGGGTGATTGAAGAGGTTTCGACTTTATCGGGTTTATTCGTGAAGATGCGAGACACGGTTCGACAATGTTTTGATATCACAAGCCAAGGGTGTGATTGTACGGCCAATTTCAGTGACTTGCGATATCAAATGACGAAACCCATTATATATTTTGGTCAAGATAATTATTAATGTCGGCGAGCAAAACCGGACATGAAACTAGAGCTTCGACACGCTTTTAACTTCAACGGGGAAATCTTTTAGTTTATTTGTGTTGTGTTGGGCTATAAATATGTCATATTTATGTCTTTGTATGCGTGTGTTTTCAATTGTGCAAATCACCCACCCAATGGGAGCTCACCTTGGGTGGGGTCGGTTCGTTTAATGTATTAATCTTTTACCGATAGCGAGATTGTTCACTATCCATATTATCTTTGTATTTTTGTTCAGTCGTTTGATTTACAGCACCCGTCTCGACACGTTTATCAAGTGCAACAACTGTTCGAGTGGTCGTTTTGGGACCTACATTTCATATGGATTTATTTAGTATCCATCCATCAGCAATCGGTCAAAAAGCCCATTGTCTTGTGATTTTTGATGATTATTCACGTTTCAGTTTAACTCTCCTTTTAGGGCACAAGGATGAAACCACCCAGTTTTTTTATCAAGTTCGTTACTCTCGTGGAGAAGCAGACAGGCAAAAAGATAAAGTGCATCAAAAGCGACAACGAGATTGAGTTTTGTAACATGACTGTGGATGACTACTGTCATTCAAGTGAAATAGACCGCCAATTCAGTGCACCATATACTCCACAACAAAATGGAGTTACTGAACGTCGCAACAGAACACTGATTGAAGCTGCAAGAACTATGTTGTCAGAATCCAAACTTTGTTCTTTTAGAGTGAAGTTATCAATGTTTCTTGTTTCATGCAAAACTGTGTGATCATCAGCAAGCGCTTGAAGAAGACTCCTTTTGAGGTCTACTACAAGACTAAGCTGCAAGTCAACTATTTCAAAACATTTGGATGTACATGCACCCTGCTCCATACAGGTGCTCAACCAGATCCTAAGTTCACTGAAAAGGCCGATGAATGTTACTTTGTTGGATATGCTCCCAACAAAACCGCTAATCGTGTTTACAACAAGAAAACTAAGATGATTGTGGAATCCTTCAATGTTGACCGGCTCTTAACGCTACTGATGCTCGCACGGGACCCAACTATGACTACCTGTTCAACCAGTTCCGTGGCATGTCTATCCCACCACCTACAAACACTCAAGTTCCATCTTCTCTGATTAAACCTCTGTTGATGTAAACACTGATCAACCGTTTGTCTGATGTGAATCTATCTGTTGGACCTTCCAACAAATTTGTACCGCCTGTAGTTTCCCCTCCAGAAAATAATAATTAAGTTGTAGATAACCCTACTCCTCAATCCGCTGATTCAACCCATATGGTTGCCGAAGACGTATCTGATTCTGATTCAGATTCAGATGACTCGTTCATGTCAGCCGACAACGTGGAACATGTTCAGACCTGATGTTCAAGTAGCTTATGTAGATTGGTATTGTTTCCTACGTTCTCATATTTGTTTGATTGATATTGTCTCCTACATTCTCATGTTAAAATTATTTTGTACATGAACCCTTCCCTAGTCTAAAGTATGTGACAGTTATCATATTTAAAATTTGTCAAATTCTAATTCAGTATATACATATCAAATAAAAAAACGAAAAACATTTTACTAGAAACAAAGATGAGGTGGAAAAAGAAACAAAAGGAATGACATACATGAATTTCATGAGATGATATATCAATATCGTGGACAACTTGGTCATTTTGCGTCTGATGTAATCGCTCCTCCTATAAAGAATAATATGAGAGAGAAAAAAGTTACAAATAAAACCTATAAAAAAATTCTATGTGCATGTATGTGGTTTGATGGTTTCATCTAGTTATATATAACTTATATACCTTTAACCCTTTTGAGTCTCTGTTGTTTTCAATTTTAATATTTGTATACGATTGACTAACACCATTTATTTGTTTTGTTAACTTTTTGTGAAAAGACATGAATACCCCTCTTACTAACAAACTAAAAGAAAAAATTATGGACCAATAACATCTTTATTACTCTTTTTCATAAAACCCAACAACCACCACTCAACACCACCTCGTCCTCCACCACCACCACCATCTTTACCGCACCCAGCCATCATTTTCGGCACGAAACCTCCACTCCACTAGAAAACACTCAACATCGCAAAAAACAAAAAAAATAATAAAAAACCACCACGAACTCCGGCAACATCCCTTCTCCCCTGCCGCACAACTATGTCCTCCCTCCCATGAATTTGGGTGTTTAACCTGAAAAATTGATAAATACCTTCTACGTCATATCTAAAATCTATGGTTTCTCTATTTCTGCCACTTCTTTAAAACCTTGATACGAAGGTGGTGGACGACAAAGATGGAGAGAAAAAACTTTGGTTTGGTGGTAAAGTGGCGATGGAGAGAATCTCGATGGTGGTTCATTCGGAGATGGTAGCCTGATTAATCGATTTGGCTAGGTTGTAAATTACTCTTGCCACTGATGACCTGCAAATTAGGTTAGGTTATGGTGATTTCATAGTGTGGTGGTGGTTTTAATGTATGATGGTGGTGGTGGTGACCTGATGAAGAATGTTTTGGATAAAGGGTATGGTGGTTGTAAAAATTTTGGTGGTGGTTTTGTGTACTACTGAGGGTTTCCACACTGTAATTAACTTATATTGTAAATTAAAATTGGGGGCATTCATGTCTTTTTACAAAACATTAGCAGAATTAACGATGGTGTTAGTCAATTGTATACAAACGATTAAATTGCTGGGACTCAAAGGATTAAAGATTTGGAAATTTTATACAAATAGATGCAAACAAAATTTTTTTTTCTAAAACCTAAAGTGAATGATGGAAAACTATAAAGTTATGATATAATATTAAAGAGTTTAAATTGGTGAAGGAAAATAAATTCTGATTGTTTATCTCAACTCTTTTGAAACATTTATGACAAAAATGATGAAGTGAAGAAAAAAAAACAGATGAAAGGTCTTACGAGAATTTCATGGGTTGCTATCTCAGGTGCCTTCACAACTTGATATTTACCCAACTGTTGTACTTCCTCAACCTTTTAACAAATAATATAAGAGAGAGAAAAGTTATTGCATTATTGAGAAAGAAACTAAGAACAATGACAAACTGATAACATAATAGATAATAAAACGTCAATGAATCCGGTGTTCAAAGATAACGCCTTAAAAACCACAAGAATTCGTCTAGGATATGGGTGTAAAAAACCGCAAGAATTAGTCTAGGATACGGGTGTAAAATAAAGATTGAATATTGAATCTTAATAATCCCTATTGAATTATATTGCTTGATAATAATCCTTATTTATATTATCACCGCGGGCGGTCCGAAATTAAAAAAAGTTGGTCCCTAATGGTCCTCGTTAAAAAGACTATTTTCTGAATTTCAAACTAATGTTTTAGGGTTTTGATCGTAATGATGATAAGAGTCACCTGATGTAAAATTTAGCTCAAACGTTGATCCAAACAGCTTGATTTTTGTTATTTGTAAGTTTAAACACCCGAATTGAAACATTGTTTCATCGTTTTGGAGCACCGTTTCGAACTAAGTTTTACATCAATCGACTAGTATCCTCCTTCCGATCAAAATCCCTAAAACATTAGTTTGAATTTGAAAAAAAAATATAACACCGTTAAGTCCTTTTTAACCAGGGGACCATTGTGGCCAACTTTTTTAATTTGGGATTACCTGTGACGATAAAATTAATAAAGATTATTATCGGTCAATACCATTCAATAAGAATTATTAAAATCTAATAAACCAATATAGATTAGTTTTTTTTTAAACTGAAAAATAGTTTGAATCAACATTGATGTCTACCTGTCAAGTCTTTCAAGATCCATTCTATGTAATATATAGTTTAGCATAAAGAAGAAAAAACTGTAGCCATTTGTATTCCAAGTATGCTTATGCATTGAAATGATATATGCACTCCGTGGTTAAATTTCATTAAATTAATTTTATATCTATTCACATGAATATATGAAAACACCCGTAACTTACTTGAAAGATCAATGCTTTCTCAAGTTCTTTGAGGACAACTTTTATTGTTGGACGTTGTTCTTGAGTCTCCGTGGTGTGCAACTTTCAAAAATGTTTGCAAAGAATCCTTGTTAGCTTCTCTATATGCAATAGAACTCTTGTTACCAGTTTCTTCCTTCAGTATAGGATCTATCATGTCCTCTAGTGTTCCTGTGCAGAATTTTTGTCTTGCCACATGAACTATACCTTTTTCACTCTCCTTAAGGTAAATTTGGGCTTTAGCTTGCTTTCCACATACAATTTCAAACAAAACTACTCCAAAACTATACACATCTGATTCTCTTTTTAACTTGCCGGTCTTCATATATTCTGGATCTACGTGGTGCCATGAGTCATAATATGCTTTTCTGTATAGAGCTTCGTCTTTTAGATTTGGTGGCAGGATTACCGCCCGTTCAAAGTCTTCAATCTTTGCCTCCCAGTTCTCATTGAACCCAATTCTGCAGCTATTTATATTACCGTGTATTATCACCTTTTTATCTTCCATCTCAAAATGAATATAATTTAATGCACGAGCAACATCAATGCATATTTTCAAGCGTGTTTCCCAAGTCAAAGTACGCATTTCTTTGGCATTTCTCAAATAATCATCAAGAAATCCTTTAGAAAATTTCTCGGTGACAATCATCATATCAGAACCTTCAACACAGAATCCTAATAGATTGACTATGTTGTGATACTTAACACTAGTTAGCATTTCAAGTTCAATGAAAAATAATTCTTCTTCTTGCTCGTCATCTATAGGAAGGAAGCGTTTTATAACTACAATGTTGTGTCTTTTGGGTAGTTCATTTTTACTCTTCCCTTTTACAAAAGAAGGTTTTTCTCTATCAAAATGGTCGAGTTCCACTTCATACAAGATATAGTAATCGTCAGAATCAGTGTTTGGGTGACTAACTTTATATAATCAAGTTGAATCTTAAAGGTTTCCAAGTTCTTTCCCTGCAAACATGTAGCAGAGAGTTACAAATTATGAAATTATATATACTTGTTAGAAGTATGAGAACACATTTTTGTGGTTAATATATTTTTGATCACTTTAGATAACAGAGACAAAATTTGAAATTATCACCCTGCGAGGCTTTTTTTCTTGATCAGTATTTAATTCGTGTTATGGATGAATGTTGGTTAAGAAATAAGTATTGCCATGTAATTGATACATATTCGGTGATACGTACCCATGATGCCATGCAATGCAACAATATATATCAAAGATCTTCAACGTGGGCTTTAGTTATCTAACCTTTAATTCATATTTATGCATATTAGTTATTAGAGTAGTGGGTAGAAAAGTGGGCATGTAGTTTTTATTCGGTTATTTGTTTATAGCCTATAAATAGGCAAAGTTTGTTTAATGTTTGGGAGGAATGAAAATATAGAAAATTGGCAGCAATGTCGTGTTCTCTCTCGTCTATGTTCTTTGGAGTCTAACCCGCTCAAAGGTCAATATCTTGGGAGATTAGCCATCTCGAATCGGCTTCTATCAATGGTGCTTTCATTATCGAACCCTATGCCTTCCTACCATAAACCACAACCTCTTACACAAACCATATCGGCCTTTGCCGATGTCGTTTCCGAACAAGCGGCTGCGATGAAAGAGTACTCCTCCAAATTGGATGTCTTTATCACTTCCTTTGCCGAAGCCCAAGCCGCACAGTTTGAGCAAACCAACCTCTTAATATCATTCGCCAAATCACTCCTCGCTACCCTTGCTAAACCGAAACCGTCACTTGAACCGTTTACACCACCACAACAAGCACCGCCGCCTTCAACACATGAACTACAAACCACCCTAAAACCGATATGAGGAAGCCCAAGCCGCTCAGTTTGAGCAAACCAACCTCTTAATATCATTCGCCAAATCACTCCTCGCTACCCTTGCTAAACCGAAACCGTCACTTGAACCGTTTACACCACCACAACAAGCACCGCCGCCTTCAACACATGAACTACAAACCACCCTAAAACCATCATTAAACCCAAAACAGTCAGAGGATTTGTGTGCACCAACATCGGCGTTGTGCACTAGTCATCCAAAGACTGCCCCGCTACCGGAATTAGCCGTAGCCACTTTGTTCACATTAGCACCGGTCTCACAAACCTTGCGTAAACCCATGCAATCAGCCAGTGACCGTCCTAGAGCTGACTCCAAAATGGACACCAACAACCCCACGTGTAGCGGTGCCAAAAAAAACTTCATCAACGGTTTATACTTGGTTTCAATATGTGAAATCCGTGGAGAAACCAATGACCCCGTTAATAGCCGCAACCGGAAGACGCGAGTGGAGACCACCATGGCAACCACTGTTGTGCGACATTGTGACTGAACCGAATGCTAATGGAAGACGTGAGTGGCGACCACCATGGACCGAGCATACCGTCCTTGAGGACAAGGACATTTTTTAGGGCGGGAGTATTGATACGTACCCACGATGCCATGATGCCATGCAATGCAACAATATATATCAAAGATCTTCAACGTGGGCTTTAGTTATCTAACCTTTAATTCATATTTATGCATATTAGTTATTAGAGTAGTGGGTAGAAAAGTGGGCATGTAGTTTTTATTCGGTTATTTGTTTATAGCCTATTAATAGGCAAAGTTTGTTTAATGTTTGGGAGGAATGAAAATATAGAAAATTGGCCGCAATGTCGTGTTCTCTCGTCTATGTTCTTTAGAGTCTAACCCGCTCAAAGGGTCACTATCTTGGGAGATTAGCCATCTCGAATCGGCTTCTATCATTCGGGGAGACATTAACAAATTAACCCAAAAAATTCAAGTGTTATAGAAAGAATTAGTTAACCAATGTACTAGAAAAATCAAACAAAAAGAAAAAAAGGGCGATTGGATGAAATACGATGGACCCCACGTAATGTGCCCTAAGTGTGGTGAGGTGTCAGAAGTGACACCACCACCCCGCCATAACACCTAGCCTACCAAAACGTGCATATAATAAATAAAATTGAAAGTATTTTTATTAAAACTTACCGAAGTTCATAATTAATGTGTATATTTAATCCAAAAAAGGGTTGCCATCACCGATCTACAACCACCGTCGTCTGAGAAGATGAAACGGTGCTGCCCGATTTTGCTGCTTAAAACCGTCAACGGAAAGCGAAGGTCACTAGAAGAGTCGAAGGGAGATGGTCGGAATCTCGATTCTATCTCCCACGGTTAATGAATAAGCATATTATAACTAAGAAAAGACATGAGAAGCAGAGTTGCAAAAAATATAGAGAAAAGAGCAAGAAAACGGAAGAGGAGAATTGTCTACAGTGACTCGTAGAAGAAAAAAAAACACCTTATATAAAGTATAAACCAAACAATATAGAATGCAACTCATTTGCCTACCTACATTCAAAATTGTATATATATAAATTGTCGTTCATTTTATATATATGTGTGTGTATGTGTGTGTATAGAGGGAGAGAGAAGTGTTAAAATAATAATCAAAAGTTTCCTAAGAAAGATATAAAATTTGAAGTTAGTAACTGATGTGTTGTAAAACATATCCATTTTCTTACCCGTTTTGATACGTTTTCATGTTAAATTTTGGTGTTTATTTATCGAAATTAGCATGAAATTACGTACTTTTGTTATTCATAGGTACATGTGCACGAGAGGAGCGGAAAATAAGGCTAAGTCATGAGGAAATAAGCACATGGGAGAAAGCACGAAATTAAGAGAAGGAAATTGGAAAATAATAATAGATTGGAAATGAAATTTTTGGAAGATGGCATGATAGAGGGTTGAAATATGAACACGTAGGAAAAAACAGGGAGGAAAATGTAGCTAAAACGAAAATTTTATGAAGAAAACAAGAATCTGCTGATTTGAATCCACATCGATATCTGGTTATTTACTCTTCATGATGCTCTGTGAGCTAACTATCAATGAAAAAATTTGGAAACCATTATATATATATATATATATATATATATATATATATATATATATATATAAGTTGAGTTTACAACCCTAGAAGCCATTCTTCGACCTCCCATCCATCACACAACATCCTAAGGTGATTTTGGAGCAGGAGAAAGATTTGGTATCATTCGGGTTGAAGATTGGAGATCTTAACGAGTCTTGTAAGTTCAGTTTTGTGTTTATTATACGTTTGAAGTCAGTTTGTAATCGACTCGTGAGCTTCATGAAAAACCTAGGTACTTCTGATTTCGTTATTTGTTTTGATATGAGTAGATAAACTTTATGAACTACCTAGGTTTGGTTAGTAACGATGATTTAACGAGTGTTTTGGGTGTTTAACGAATGATTGATCGGATGATTATTTTCAAATTCATATTATCATGAGTTTATTATGTGTTTAGTTACTGCTGTCAATGAATGATATTAATTTATTTGAGCCACGTGTAGTAATAGGTTATATAATTTGGTTTTGTGTTTACTCTTGATTGCATGTTTGCTGAATGTCAGTGTTTTCGATTGATTGTGATAGACGTGTCACAGGGTTCATAAGGTTAAGGTTGTTTAGATCAGTAGTTCGCCCCTTTTAGTTGGACCAAGACATTAAGACATTAGGGGTTAATTTATCTCTTTGGTCTTTTAATTTAGTTAGTCGTTACGAGACCTCAATCGGTTGTCTACTTTGTATGATTTTGTAGCCTAGCGGTATCAAGTGTATATATTGGTGTTCATAGCTAGGTGGTTGGTTTTACTACATATTATTGTGGATAAGGGTTACATTTATGAGTATGATTAGGTTGTATGTGAGTTACTCATTCCAAAATAACTAAGCATTAATGATGGTATGGGTAATTGTTGAAGTTATAAAGCAATTGTAAAATAAATACATAATGAAATGTATGATTTCGTCCGATAATAACTAAGTAGTTGGGGTTGTGTTTTGAATTCTTTTTATTCTTCGACTTGGTAGTGGTTAGTCTCTGATACTAATTGTAGGTCCCTCGACCGGATCTAACAACACACTAACTATTACTAGTTCTCTTTGATTAACCTACACTAGTTGGCGGAAAAAACTAGTTAGGACCGAGATCTCGGATCTTGTTTGTTGGTTATTATTGCCGTGAACTAGAATAGAGAAAGAGAGAGTTTGTAGATAAGATTTACCAAAAGTTGTTTGTGTATAAGACTTTCATACTATTTAGTTCTCATGCACATAAATATTTTATGAATCAGCCCAATTGGCTCTAAGTACAATGGCCTAAGGCCCAATCATACAAAGACAAGTGTTTAACAAACATACATAAACACAAACGAAACACATGAAACAAATACGAAAGACTAATCACCAAAAAGGGCCTTAAAATACACCACTTAGCATATTTTTAACGGGTCAAGATGTTTTTGTTTTTGGTGTGGACAAACATTTTTATGATACTTATGTAAAATAAATAATAAATTTGTATACATTTTTGCGTCCTGAGTATGACATCTAGGCTAAAAAGACAAGCAGACATACAATATGGTATATGGTAGGTTTTAAGAATTGGGCTTCGATGAGGTAATAAGAAACACTATTGCTATTCCTTTTAACACCTTATAAGTCTTCCCATGACTTTCGTGGTTTCTATCCAATTTCATTTCAAATATATAAGATTTAAGTAAAACGATACGTTGCTACCACGTCAAAATTTTCAAATTATTTAAATATATAAACATCTTAATATCTTATTATGTATGCATTTTGCTATATTCGGCACGTGTAATACACGGGTTTCTAACCTAGTACTCAATATTTGGGTAAAGTTAAATTACAAAGGACAACAAAAATGTGAATGGTGAGAAGGAATCTAATCAATTGATCTTAGATTTGGATGATGGAGATTAATTTGAAAATAAAAATTGATGAAAAAGACATGAAGGTAATAACCCACTTATGATGACTCTCTCTCTCTCCACATGCAAGACGCATGTGAATTCCTCCATCATTTTAAAACGTCTATAACTTTTTCAAACGACGTTTTTTTTAGAAATTTTTTTTACCATAATAATGAGCGCTTTTTATCTTTAATATGAATATAATATTGTTATATAAAAATAAAAATAAAAAGTTGGTGGGTTTTTTTGTATTGTGTTATTTGGTTGTCCATTGTGTTTTTTAATTGGGTTTCTCTATGCATTGTGTTATGTATTTTAGTCATTGTGTTTTTCAATTGATACTTATATTAAAGATAAAAATTAAAACAAAGATTACGTCATTGTGTCTTTCGTTTGTCACAGTGTCTTTGTGCTCAACATTTGCTTTATGTTGATTGTGTATTACGTTCAAGCCATTGTGTAATATGTAGATTCAATTGTGTTTTACGTTTAAGGTCATTGTGTTATATGTAGATTCCATTGTGTCTTACGTTTAAGGTCATTGTGTTATACGTATTTACCATTGTGTCTTACGTTTAAGGTCATTGTGTTATATGTATTTACCATTGTGTCTTACATTTAAGGTAATTGTGTTATATGTATTTACCATTGTTTCTTACGTTTAAGGTAATTGTGTTATATGTATTTACCATTGTGTCTTACGTTTCAGGCCATTGTGTTATTATATTATATGTATTCATTATTGTGTTTTACATTTCATGTTATTGTGGAATATACATTCGTCATTGTGTTTTATATATTAGATAATTTGTTGGTATTTTTCATTATATATATATATATATATATATATATATTACACAACGGTGTTATTAGTATTTTAAAAAAACACAATGATCAGTTAAAAGACACAATGGCGAAAAAACACAATAACGAAAAAAAGACACAATGGTAAGCAAAAAGACACAATGACGTAAATTATTTTTTATTCTTATATAACAAAATTATACTCATATTAAAGGTAAAAAACGCTTGTTATTATGGTGAATTTTATTTTAAAAAATCATATGAAAAAGTTATAGACGTTTAAAAATGATGAAGGAATTAACATGTGACTTAATACTCCCTCCGTCCCATTTTAAATGTCATGAGACCCAAAACACACAAATTAAGAAATGTTTGATCATTTTATTTTATGAGCTGTAAAATGACAATAATGTCCTTTAAGTTATTATGGCTAAAAACCATTGGAAACATCTAGTATATGTAATAGTATGGGCACAATTGAAAAATGAATTTATATGTATAGAAATGACATTTAAATTGAGACAACCAAAAATAGAAAAACAAACATTTAAAATGAGACGGAAGGAGTATTACTTTTATACCCTTTATTCTTTGGTCCATACTTGACACATTTAAATTAATTTTGATTCCTCATACTTATCATTTTTATTTTTTACTGTAAAATAACTTGACCATATATACACTAATACACACTCATATATAAATCGATACTTAATTAATGGGCCGGTACGGACATGTATTGGGCCGGTACATGACAACATGTTGCAATTCAGTATGGAATTAGGACTGTCAATGCATCCCTAATAAAAAAGCTCTAAAAAATCCTCTCTTTGGAGAATTAAAATATGAATAGTGGTGATAAAAACAATCTTTATGTAATAAACAACCATTATACAGTAATTTGAGAATTTTTTTCTATTTTAACTGTAATTAACAACAGACTATAAAATATAACAAAAAAAAATATTAATTTTCTGAAAACTAACAAATATTAAATATTATTTATACGGTAATTTAATCTTTCTAAACCTATTTTTTAAAAGTAAAGTCAACAATCAAAAGAAAGGGCTTGTAGCTCAATTGTATCAAAATGTTTATTAAGATGGAAAACCTCTTAAAAGTATAAGAGCTCAAGTCTCATGATTGATGAAAAACGTTGAAATAAAATAACATACGTAAAGACAAATTAAATAAGAAGAGGACTTACAAAATCCGGATTAAACTTAAAAGCTTGCTTCAATGCTTTTTCAAGTTTATCAAGAATAATGAGTAGAATATGTGGGCGGTCTGCTCCATCTTTCTGTAAGCAAGAATATGCCATTTTTGAGTATATCTTGAGTGAATATGGGACATTTGATTCCTTATATCAGGATAGATTATATCCGGCAAGGTTTCGCTTTCATAATGATATTTGGCCAATCGAGCTAGAAACCTATTCGCCTCATTCTTAATATACGCGATTCAAATAAAACCACACCGAATGAGTAGATATCTGACTTGTGTGTCACACCCTTTCTCTTTCCAATATCTGGATCTATATACCCTATTGTGCCAATAGGTTCCGAAAGGATGATCTGGTGCATTGGGTTAACCGACTGTTTGACGGAAACTTTAAAACCGGATAACTTGGGTTCCCAGTTCTCGTCTAATAAAATTGTGGAGCTGTTGATGTTAAGATGTATAACACCATAACCACGCCCCTCATCATGATGGAGGTAGCTCAACGCACGAGCCACGCCTATACATATCTTCAATCTTTGTGTCCATGTGAGGTTCGGGTTGTTCAAATGCCTTTCGAGACTACCTTTGGCCGCATAAGTAGTTATGATGACCTATTAACTGTATATGAAATTTATTGATGTATTATTCAATTTTGTTTATTTTTAAAACATTATTGACGCTATTCTTTTTCCTTTCAGACTGCAGACTTTTAACTGTAACCGTGTTAGTAGTGGATTATAATTAAAACGGCTTGAGCCAGCGAACCTGGTAATCCGTTAAAACGAGATATCTCTAGATATTTGTAACTGCAGCGGTGGCCGGAATTTGTAGCAGCAAGTAAGTGAAGGAGAGGTGGAGTGCAATGGATCTGCAGTTGCCATGTGAGACTAATAAATAAGACACTAGGTACATACTTTGTTTGGATTTTGGAGTGTGATAGGAAATTGCCCACCGTAGCATGTTGTAATAAAATTTTATATCTATTTCTCAATATAAGTTTTATGAAAAATGAAATCGGTGGTTTGGTTAGATTTTTTAAATTAATCGGTTGCCAGGATATTTTTAAATTAATCGGTGGTCTGGTTAGATTTTCTGACAACTTTGAATTTTCAAAAAAGCACTAGACACCTAGTGCTTTTCCAAAATTTTCTTGACAACCGTGAATGTTTTTTCTAAAAAAATTTATTATTATATTAATTTAATTAAAACTTTTAATTCAATTTGTTTTTTCTTTAATAGTTTATAAAATATATAATTTTATAAAAATTATAAACATACACTTGCGACGGACTGACTTTTTCTAACGCGTTGTCATTAATTTACTCAAAACAAGTTCATTTAGATTTATTGTTTTACTTAACTTTTGTTATGTAGCATAACTTATCGATGTCAAAGAAGTATAATTTTGTTTTTAGTAGGATCATATTTGTTATTTAAAAGGGGGTGACGGCGTAGCTTGTTGGCTGATTACCCATTTCTCTGTTGTAATTGGATTCTTATATTTAATATATGAATTATAAAAGGAAAAAATCTAAACCCAAAATCTGTAGCAGGTTGTCAAATTCGACCGTTTAGATACGTTCATATCATAAAGACATAAAGTTAGATTATATGATCATGTTCTTTTTTTGTATGCAACGAATTTGGTTTCTGAATTTATAATATATTCATTCACACTAAAAATGCAACAAATCAAAAGAAGGTGGTCCGATTGGACTCGTGATTATTTCGACCCAATTATTAAATGAGCAAGTGAATCCAACTATTATTGTTATATTGTCCATGTTGACCTGTTTTCGGCACCTTTAATTCTAGCATTATGTATTTGAATGCCTAGCGCCGCCTTTTTGGCTTAGTGGTAGCTTGGTTGTATCTTCTAGAAGAGGTCGTCGGTTTAAGTCTAGGTGTATACGTCGGAAGGCGGTTTTATCCGATTGTTGGGGTTTCCACCCATGGGGGTTTTCGAGTTGGACCTGAATCTTTAAATAACTGAGAACGGTTGAAATCCTGTTACAGGTAGACTCCTAAAAAACATTGTTTAAAAAAAAACATTTTAATGGAGTTTGATTTGATAAATAATGTGAATCTAGTCTAAAAATAATTATTTTTACATATGTGGTTTCATATGCAAAAAAAAAAAAACAAAAAACAAAAAAAAAACAAAACTATTTGGACTAAATTCTCATTATTTAATCAAAAAATAGCAATCACATAGAACTCAATGTGATGGCCCAATGTATATACAACCCATATAGAGTTGAAAAGAAAACGGGTTGGAACTGGTCACTACAACCCGAACCGAACTTGTTTGACCAAAAAACCGATTTCAGGCTAACCGGTTCCCAACCGACTCAGCCCATCGGTTCTAGTAGTTGTTCCTCTTTTGGAACTGTCAAACCAAACCGATTTGAAACCATACTGAACTGAAATAAACTGGTTTTAAACCGAAATGAATCGGTTATGACCAGTTCGAACATTAATTCATGCTCTTAAACCGTTTCTAAACCAAACCGGTTTTGACTAGGCGTTGACCAAACTGGTCTGATTTGGTAAAAAAACCAGTCTTGTGCACCTCTAAACCCATATATATGAAAATTTCCCTCATAATTTTTTAAGATATGATGGGAATGCTCTTACAAATCTGTTTTAAGGGTTGCTAAACCAACTTCTGTTCACATAAAATAATGGCAAATTAGGGAATTTGCCACCATATAAAAACATCAAGCAAAAAATTTTATTAAAAAAGGAAGAAAAACAAATAAATCAAGATTTAAACCACTCCAAATTGCAAATCATGGCCAATATTTCCTTCCTTTACCCTAACATATCATCATCATCATCATCATCATCATCATCGTACTCAGCATATCCCACCAATAGCAAAGCTATGGTAGGGTCTGAGGAGGGTAAGATGTAGGCAGCCTTACCTCTACCCCATAGGGATAGAGAGGCTGCTTCCGGTGAGACCCCCGGCTCGATAGTAGTTTTGCATCAAGCCTTGGACATAAGGCACATAGCACTCAATCATCGGGACACCAGCTGATCGGTGCATGTACCTTTATCTTTCAGCTATCAACGCCACTACATGATGCCTGATTAACCGTCCGTCACTTTTAACGTTATTTTCACGAGATTAGTAAAATAACGTCAAAATTAGTGCAATTTCACTTTTGCCCACCCGAGGGTTCACACATATGCACCATATACATAATAAAAATACCATGCCATTTCATAATTGCCACATTTTTATCTTGTTGAAATATCAAAAACTTTTCTATAGAAACCACGAATTTCCTTCTGTAAATGAGTAAAATGGGAAAATCTAACGCTCAAGATGATGAGTTGGCCACAACCCATTCAACCAAAGTAGGAACTCCAAATCCGGTTGCGGCTTTCTTCTTGTCATTCCAGACAGGACCCGCCATGTCAATATGCAACCATTCGACGTTCTCGTTAACAAACTGCCATGAAGCAAAAAAAAAAAAAAGATTAACAAAAGTGCCAATTTCCACCCAAATTATAATTGGTTGGTCACTCAATAAAAAAATAGCTAAAGCGAAACAGGTCGGATCAAGTCAAACACGGTAATAAAAATGTTGGGAGGGACCCAAATGGGTAACTTTGAAGCTTATAACCTCCTAAAATTAAATCAATTTCATTTAAAAGTTATTATAATATATTACTATTGCAGCAACATAATAGTTAATTCTTTTTTGTTTAACATTTAACAAATTAACTACTGTATAATATAACTGATAAAATGTGTTCTTTCTAGGGCTGTGAACGAGCCAAGTCAGGGTGGGCTCAGGCTCTGTTCGTTTATAAACTGAGAGCTGGTTATCTTAACTAGCTGAACTGTTGGGCTCAGGCCAGCTTGAAGCCCGTCAAGCCTGCTCGTTTATTATTAAAAAAATATTTTTTATATTCTACACATATTGGTATAGATAAAAATAAAAATAATATTTGTAGCATACACATAATGCAGAATTTATAAACTATACAATTCATAATTTATATATATTAAAATTTGGGCTTTACTTTTAAAGCTAGTCAAATGATAATTTTCAATATCAAGTTAATTTTCAATATTTTTTCATTAAAAAACTTGGCTTTAATTTAAACGAGCCAACAAGCGAGCCAATGAGCCAGCTAACGAGCAAGCCACAAGCCGAGCTATCCTTGGCTTGGGCTTGGGCTTGGCTTGTTTACAGAGCCAAGCCGCGATCTTTTTGAACATCCCTAAGTCTTTCTGTTGTGGAAGGGTAAAATGGGAAGATAAAATGGTTGAACATGATACCTGCTTCAAGAAAAGGGCTGCCGTGATGGAACCACCATAGCGGCCGCCTGTATTGACCATATCGGCCACCCCTGACTTCATTGACTCCCAGTAACTCTCCTCCATTGGCAGCCGCCACAGTTTTTCTCCGGCGGCTTCTGAGGCGGCAACCACCTCTTTTGCCAGGTCATCATTAGGGGTGAACACGCCTGAAAAAACCAGCATTAATATAGAGCAGTAAACGGAGGCTACAACCATCTTTTCACCAATTCACGTTTACCATTATTGTTACACATTCAAACTAATAAACGGTTGTAATTACATATTATCCATTATTGTCATCACAAAATAATAATAAAAATGAATGCGTCAAAACCGTTATATAGGCATACCATAAGGAAAACTTTATAGTCTCAAGTAACGCATTTATTATTTATATTTTTAGTTGTCAAAGACTCAAAAGTGACAAAATGTGTTTTGGGTCACCCAACCGACCGGTTTTACCAAGTCAACATCTGCAAAACATGTTTACCTGCAATTGAAGGCCCAAGAGCAACTATGCAAGCCCCAGTCAATGTTGCCAAATCAACTATCTGCATATAATATAACCAGACAAAAAATATATATCAAGAATTACACGATAAGAAAGGAAATTAAAATTTATTTAAAAAATGATATCAGATGGAATAAATAAAATACCTTATCTACCCCTTGGTTACAAGCATATATTAACGCATCAGCAAGTGTTAGTCTACCTTCTGCATCAGTGTTGTTAACCTAGCACGATAAATGAATAAAGTTTGGGAATACTTGGAATCTGAAAATTTATTTATATTATGTCTAATAACTATTTTTAAAATTACCTCAATTGTCTTTCCATTTGAGGCTGTTAATATGTCTCCAGGCCTCATGCCTGTTCCACTTATCATGTTTTCACAAGCTGCCACAATAAAATGGACCTACGGTTGTAATATCCCAAGTCAATTTGAAAATTGTATTAAAAGAAAAATGAAAACCGTATTAAAAGAAAAATGAAAACCGTATTAAAATAATGCAAATCATATTTGAAACGTAGAAAATCACAACGCATAAAAGATACTGCTTCTAAGATGTTCTAGAAGCTCACAAGGTTGGTAAATAAGCCGAGCCCGAGCCAAGGTACGCTCGGTTTGTAGGCTTGGTCGTTAGGCTCGTTTAAATTATAGCCCAACTTTTAATATATAAATTTTAACCCAAAAGTATAAGCCAAAGTTTATTATATACAAATTAGAAATTTCTCAATTTATTAATTATGCATTATGTGTATGTTAAAAATATA
Source organism: Bidens hawaiensis (assembly GCF_021521415.1). Lineage (NCBI taxonomy): Eukaryota > Viridiplantae > Streptophyta > Magnoliopsida > Asterales > Asteraceae > Bidens > Bidens hawaiensis. The sequence continues at coordinate 63,870 of NW_027499460.1, read as the reverse complement.
TACACACCAATATTTGTAAATAACATAAAAGTAATTTTAGTAAAAATTAAATGAGCTGGCCTGATTAGCCAAGAGCCGGCTCGAGCTTTTTACGAGTCAATCTCGAGCTCAACATTTTAGCTCATTAAGATAAACGAGCTGAGCCCAAGTACAACCTGGATCAGCTTGGCTCGTTGGCTCATTTAAATTAAAGCCCAAATTTGAATATATATAAATTATAACCCAAAGTTGTTATATACAAGTCACAAATTTTGTAGTTTATAAAATACGCATTATGGGTATGCTAAAAATAATATATTTTTTTTCTTTTACATAGATCAATATGTGTAAAAATATTAAATTATTTACTTAAAAGATACACGAGCCGGCTCGAGCTTTTTACGATCCGAACTCGATCTCAGCATTTTAACTCGTTAGATAAATGAGCCAAGTCCGAGCCCAACCTGTCACAGCTCACTCGACTCGTTTGCAACCCTAACTCACATGAGCAAATACGTGTGCATATTTATACCATAATTCTTAAAGAGTAACAAAAATAAACAAATATATGATTTTTCAAAAAAAAAATAGATTTCTTTGTTGACCACTAACAAAGTCTCACCTCTACTCCAGGTGGTTTAATTTGGCCAAGAGCTTTTGCAGCACCTAAAACTGCTGCGGAGCCTCCCATATCAAACTTCATGAGTTCTATTAAACTACCAGCTCCAGCCTTAATGTTATAACCACCACTACATGAAACAGAATTTTATTACAATTACATCAAGAAGAATTATACAACAAAGGAGGAAATGACCATATGATTATAAACATGATAACCTTTTTGCTTGAAAATGGGTTGAGTTGGGGTGTGTTTAATCTCAAACGGTTCAGAAAAATGGCAAAAAGTGGAACAGGTTGAATGTCGTCCAAAGTCTATTTTATTGTATTTATCATATCATTAGATTATTATTGTATTGATGCCGTATAAAGATCATAATTAAATTTTTTTTAAAAATTATGAACAAAAGATTGGTTTATCATATATAAATTAGGATCGCTCAAGAAGCTCGTGGCTCGCTCGAAATTGACTCGTCCGTAAATGAGCCGAGCACCTGAGCTAAGTAAGCGCGGCTCGTTAGGGTTGTTTAGCTGGATCGATGGCTTGTTTAAACTAAAGCACACATTATAACCCAAAAGTAGAACACAAATTTTAATATATATAAATTATAAAATATTTTGTTCATTAAGTAGGCGTTATGTGTATGTTAAAAATCTTCCCTTTTCTTTTATTTATATTAATATGCATAAAAATATAAAATTAAATTTCTTGTTAAATAAACGAGCTGCTTCGTCGAGCCATGAGCTGGCTCAAGCTTTCTACCACCCGAGCTTCAGCTCAACATTTCAGCGTGTTAAGATAAACAATCCAAATCGGCTCGACTAGATTTGTAAACGAGCTGAGATCACCCAACCTGGCTCGGCTCGTTTAAACCCCTAATATAAGTATGTAGAACAATTACCAGTCAAAAGTCAACCCCTTCCCCACTAATGCCAGCTTTGATTTAACCGAACCAGTTGGAGGCTTATAATGTAAATGTATAAATTTAGGAGGATTTGCAGAAGCAGCAGCAACCGCAAGAAACGAACCCATTTTCAATTCTATGCATTGCTCAGCATCAAGAACCGTTGCTGTAAAAACATCACTATACGTTGAAGCAATCTTTACAGCCTCCTCCGCCAGTACCTCTGCAGAATAACCACAAAAAGAAATAATTTATTAAAAACTAGGCCTAAATCGTTTAATTTAAGGGCCTGATTGTGTATAATCTGAAACAGGTCAAAATAAAAACAGAGTCAAACAGGTTGAAAGTAGTAGTCCTAAATCATTTTATTCAAAGACTTCGATTATGCCTGTAAAAGAAACGAACGTTCAGTGAACCATTTGGCAGAAAGTTCGTTTATTCAGTTAAACAAATGAACACGAACATGTCTCATTCATTCAACTACGTTTGTGAACCTTTTAAATTCGTTTATTTTTGTTCTTCACTTTTACTTTTAATTGATTCTAGTTCATTTATGTTCGTTCGTTTAAGTTCTCCGACCCATCTTTTATACAGTTAATGAACGAAAACCAACAGGAAAACCCGTTCGTTTGCTCGTGTTTGATTGTTTGTTCATTTATGTTAGTGAACGTGCATTATTTTAAAATCGTTATGTTTGTTCTTTTACGTTTATTCATATTACTTTGTTCACATTTTTTTTACGTTCGTTAATGCATTCATTTAAACTTTTGAGGTTTATAAAATTTAGTCTAGTTTTAGTTTTAATAATTTTTAGGCCGAACACATTGTTCTTCACATTTACTTTTAATTGGTTTTAGCTTATTTATATTCGTTCGTTTACGTTCGTGAACTGTTCATTGATACAGTTAATGAACGAACATAGACAAAGACGAACTCATTCATTCTCTAAACAAACTAACACAAACAAGAAAAACCTGTTGGTTTAATTGTTCGTGTTCGATGACTTCGATAGTTTGTTTGGTTAAAGTTAAACGAACAAACACGAACCCTGTTCATTGGATTGTTCGTGTTCGATGACTTCAATCGTTTGTTTGGTTAAACTGTTAAAGGTAAACGAACGAATGAACATAGATATGCTCCGTTTATGTTCATTCGGTTCGACTACAAGCCTAAGTACGTATAAAAATATAGTCTTTTAAGACATACTTAACACGTTAATGTTTATTTTTTAAGACATTTTGGAAAAGGATAACTAACCAGGGGTAAGTACATTAGCGGGTGCGTTTACAAGCTCTTTTCCCAATATTACCCCTGAGCAAACTTCTTGTGAGTATTTGAGTTTCTTTTCAATTTCAGGTCCGGCTCCAAGACCAAGAAAGTCAACGGACTCAAGAGACGGCTTCTTTGACTCGGTTTTAAATCTGTTATCTTCATACGTCCCCAACAATGTACCTATCACAATCCAAAACATTATAATATTTCAAGAATTAAACTTTCACCACATTAAGTTAGGTCCTCTGTTATTGTGATATTGAATAACCAGAATCAGATAGTGTCTGGGCATGGTTTTTCGATTTGAAGTTGTACTAATAAGATGTCTGAGTGTTTGGCAAATTTTGATATCTATTGATTCAATAAATAAAAAATAAAACAAAAAGGCATAGTTTTTTGTGAAAAATTTAAGAGCTGTTTTGTGAGATGGGAGTAAAGGTGCATCAAATTAGGTTTAAGAAAGGGGCAAATAAGTAAATAACACTTTCATTTTACGGTTACACATTTGTTGCATACGGTATGACACGCTGTAAACTAGCCAAGCCACTCGTGAGCTGCTCGAGATCGGCTTGCTAAAAGCTCGAATAGAGCCGAGCTTAAACAAACCCAAGCCTAAAAAGAAGCTTATTTAACAAACAAACTCAAGCCTGCACTTCACTTATCGAGCTGGCTCGCAGGCCTACACGTGCCTGTTATTCATATAGCTATTATCATATATAAAATTACGAGGAAAATAACTAAAGAATATAAATTATGTTACGTAGAAAAAGCATATCTAAAATGTACATAAAAATAACCAAACATGTATATACATTAATTAACAAACAATAAGCGATCCGAGCCCAAAGTTCAGAAATAAAACAAAACATACCCGTTGCTATTGCTGAAGCTGTGGTGAGCTTTAACTCAGGACTTAAATCTTGTGAAGACGCAAGTGCAACCGCAACCTTATTAGCCCAAGAAGCCTTAGCCAACGAGGCAACCGACTCACCAAGACTCCTATAACCAGAACTTGATGACCCAGTGGGCCCATTTCCAAGCCCAACCAAACCGACCCGTTTGGCTCCAAGGCCCGATATCCTAACAACCGTTGACTGTCCAACCATTCCACTGAAGTCTTCTTCTGCAGATACTTCAGATAATAGCCCGTTCAACTGAGTATCAAGATTCTTCAAGACATCGTTTTCAAACTTCGAATTCTCGTCTTTTATCATGTCTTTTTCGGTGACACCAATTGCAAGAATATCGCCTTTCCATTCGAGCAAATCAGTATCTTTTGCAGTGAAAGATATCTTTTATGTTTCAAAAAATAAAAGAACAAAGTTTCAATCTTTCTGCTATTACAAATAACTACATATATGCATAAATTATAAGCTTAATGTAGTTGGGCTGAAAAGAGGCCCAAAATATGGATTTGGGCCTGAATCTTTTAGGCTTACAAAATTCGGTTAGTTTATGATTAATTGATTCTTACCATGTGGGCCTGTAAATTTTGGACTACACCATTTATTAGTTTTTCGTGAATTATTTAACATTCGAAAATCAAAATTATGATACATAAAATCAATAATGTAAAAGACACTGGATAATAATATATCTAAACTGTGTATACAATGGAGGAAAACCCTAGATAATCCTAACTCAAACGATAAGGAGCAAAAAGATCTACTACTTTAATTCCGATTTCAAAAATAGAGTGTTTTACACTTTTACTTTTACTTTTGTATTTAACTGTATAAAGGCAGGTACAGATCTATGAATAGGTAATTGTGTGCTATTATCTATATTCTACAGAACCTAAGGCTCCCCAAGCACATTGAAGATACGTCCAAGAGTCACTCCACCGACCAGAAAACTTAGCAGAGCTCCCTTTTCAATTGCGCCCATTCCTCTCGTTAGACCGTCTGTAGCACTCATAGCTACAACTCTAACTTGATTGTTTCCAAATAAGTGCGGACCCGCGAGAAGATAAACACGATACACACAATTGAATCCTAATACTAATAATCTAATACGTATTTGAAAAGTAACAAAATTCGGTTTTTCGGGTTTGGTTTCGTTTTTTTAGTTTTTGCCTTTCCAGGACATGCAATACCAAAACGGAACCAAAATTTCAGTTTTTGAAAAACCATAAAAACCTTGTTTGGTTATGACGGTTATTTCAATTACGGGCCATTTATTTCGGTTTCACGCACACCCATACACATTGTATCACATAATTCACATAAACGTGTAAACTGATTATAAAATTTATAAAACTTAAAAAACAACAAACTAGCAAAGTGTATAAGCATACTCTTTCTTTTAGTAATAAAGATTACCAAAACACACCAATTTAAACGACAGGCATTTCGTCGAACACCTTATGTGCACAGTACACAAATAAAAAAAAATCAAATTCAAGAAGCATACCTTATGGGAATCAACTTCTGCAGGATAAGTGAGACCCAGATTAGCTTTAGCAACAACATGACTCGGTCTTTTCACTCTTTGAGAGTAAAACAATAATGGGTTTTTGAGATTAGAAGCATTGGTGACTGAAATTGAAAACCCTAAATTGGGTATTGATTTAAATTTGGTGGAATTAAAAGAATGTGAAGAAGCAATAATAAGAGTTGTGGAAGAAGAAGAAGATGGTAGTGTAATTGGTAATGCCATTTTCAAATGTTTGTTAGATGACGTTACAGCATTTTATTTGGATAATTCAGAATTAAAGCAATCACATTATAATATTATGAAAAAATAGTAAAATAAGTCCTTTATTTTTTAATGTTTTTTCAATAAATATCCTTTAGCAAATAAATTGCGATAAACTTATTTCATGTTTCAAATTCTGTTCACGTTACGTCCTTTGGTATTAATCCAGTTAAACTTTTTCGTTAAATATGATCATGTGCACGGTGTAATCATTATACCCCTTTAAGAACTGTTTGTGTAATTAGACTAAAGACTTGCCATTTTTAAAACGTACATTTATTTTTCAATAAAATAAAAATCTCTCTCTCTCACACACACACCCCTTTACCACACTACCACCCACTCCCTCCACTGTCACCATCCCCTACCCATCCTCTTCATCATCACCACACAACGAAAACCATCGTCACCACCAATCCACTATAACCTAACAGACACAAACCAAGCCTGCCATCGATCACTTGAAATCAACCTCCACATGTGAGCCAAGACCATAGCATTGGTGATCTCAGATCGACACGATGAGCAACACACCTCGTTGTTCTACCTCCTCCAATTTCCTCTCAATTTTGTGAAGAATATATGTATTTTTTATTTTTAATTAATAAATAAATGTGTGAATTTACCACACTGCTATATTTAACGAAAAAAATTTAACTAGGTTATTACCAAAGAACTTAAAGTGAATGGAATTTGAAACACGAGATACGTTTTCTGTCATTTCTTTTGCTAAATGATGTCCATTGAAAAAAATGTTCAAACGTAAAGGACGTCTTTTACTATAGTGTCTAATATTATTTTTATTATTATTTTTTAATTTTTGTTTGATCAGGGTTTTATAGTGTAAGGAGTACCTTAGAATGTGGTGAGCAGATAAATAAAATGTAGTGATTTTTTTATATATTTGAAAATTTATCGTTTAATCATATTATTCTTTTTAATACTTTTTGAAATTAGTTATGAATGAAGAAGACAAAAAGTAATAATAAATGTATAAAAAATATTATTTAACAAAAATAGAGAGAAATAAAAAGATAGGGATTTTTAATGCAGTTAAAGTGTATTTTATAGAACTAAATAGGGATTTTTAGTATTATTTACAGAAATGAGGGCAGGGAATGGTTGTGGATGCTTTTAGGCGAGTGGTTTATATGAATTTATGGGATTTTTTTTGTAATTTTTAATTGTATAAAATATTAAAAACTTAAAAGTTAACATCTTGATTACAAATATCTACCGGAATCTGGTGGAAAAATTTGAAACCCGAAACACTTAAGATGTGTATTTACCCATCACATTAGGGTGGACGGAGTGCCCAAATGATGGGCTCGTGTCGCCTTGGCTCAGGCAAGAACACAACTCAGTCTGGGTTGGTACTAAAAAAATCACCTCGAACGGGGTAGTGTTGTCGTTGATCCTGATCTCAAATGGTCATGTGACCGTCATAATATTTTATCCTGTAAATTTTAATCTTAACTCAACCATTTTTAACACAAAAACTTTCGTTCTTTCATGCAAATCACTTTCTCAAAATCCAATAAGTTTTTTAACATAAAAACTTTCGTGCACGTGTTAGACAACAACAATACATAGTCAGAAAACCAGTTTTGGTCAGCAGTTCTTATTAGCACTTATCAACAAAATTTTTGATGTAGCCGATCTTAACAAACATCAAATTTGTTCAAAGTGGATAGTGAATGAAGGGAACTGACCATCCTTTGGGGTATGTAAATACTTTTAAAATTTTCTTATGTGTGGAACATATTTGGAATTTGTGAACAACCCGATAAAATATAACTTTTTATACCATCACAACTTAAAAAAAATAATAATATATATCATGTCATTATCCAACAAAAAAACAAATATAAAACACAAGTCACGCCTAGAAATAATCGTTTTGATTTGTATGTAAACATATAATATTTATTCACAGTATGAAAAATACTTAAAACTCAAAGCCCATCAATAATATCAACAATATAGAAGCAAAACTAATCCAATCTTACGTATTCCTTTGTCATTAAAAACAATGATATAAGACAGTTTTTATGTGCATTTAAAAAGGAGGGAGCATTAGTGACGGATCTTCACATTAAAAGTTCGAGTTTGAGGCTATCCGCTAGCGTGCTATGGCTGATCGATTGCTATCGTTTCATCACTTATCCGTTTTCGTTTTTCTTTTGTTATTCATCCATGGAGACTCCTCTGGTGACTCTCCACGCGACTTCATGATGGCAAGAACTACAATTCATATACCGTTCAATTAGCTCCCGAAAATCTTTATGGTCATCAACCAATTTGCAACAGGCTATATTTGCGACCTTCTCGTTACCATATTTTTAACTTTTACTGTCATAAACGTAGCGACTACTTGGTCATTTTACAAACAACTATAGTGGGAGGCTAGTTTTGCGACTAATTATAGTCAGTCGCAAATTTGTCACTATTTTTGCAACCTGTAAGAGCGGCTTTATGGTCGTTTTATAGGGTCACAATAACTATGTTGTCAAATCCAATTTGTGATTTGTTTTACTTACAAAAGAAGTATCTATATTTGAAACTAGTACCTAAGAAATGCCTCTTTGCGACTAATAGCGACCGTTTTTAACCTTTATTTTGACAAAAGTAGCGATGAACTTGCTTTAAGTTTATTTCGGTTGCTAATTATCTACGACTGATTATAGTCTGTCGCTAGTCTAGCAACCATTAGAGTCGGTCACAAGTCCGTAAATCGACTGTTTTGTTGGGTTGCAAAACCTATGGTGGCCATCCGTTACAACTGTTTTGTTGGATTGTTATAGTTTTGTGACCAATCAATAGATTTGCCAAAACTTTTAAGTTTGTTGTAAACACTTTTTCGGTCACTAAGTGCATGCACATGGAGTGGGACCACTATGTGTGCTCTAATAGTAGTGTGGATGTTGTTGCTAATTGAAGAAACACTAAGTGAACCCTGGGCAGATTATAGATAATCTGGGGGTTAAGTAATGTTTCCCACGAGGATGAGGTTCAGCAGAGAAGATTGTTCTTCAGATGACCTGCAAAACAGACACCGTAAGCTTGTCACTGAGAAGGGGGGGGGGGGTTCCTCCTTGTGACCACCCTCCGGCGTGAGAATCAGACTAGATTGCTCTGAATATAAGTGTATATTAAGAGATTGCTAGATAAGATGAGATATCAGATGATGTCCTTACCATTCCAAGGTGTTGGAGTATTTATAGCCGAAGGTAGGTTTCCTAGAAGGTACAGCCGGCTGAATAGTATTCATGTTCTACCAACAGTGGACTACGCACAGGCCATGCTGGTTGGTGGATAGGCTACGGCCAACAGTAACAAGGTCGGCTGTACACTGTTCCTTTACTGCCGGCTATGCACTGTTCCACCAACTGTAGGCTGCGCACGTCCCATTGTAAGGGTTGGTGAGTAGGCAGCGGCTAATAGTGACAAACAGTATTAGAGGGTGCTCCTCCTCGTACTGTTGTCGGTGAGCTGTCACCCTGTGATTGGTTCATGGGCTGTTCTGGTCAAATCGTCTTCTGCCCATACCTTAGTAGGTATAGTACGAAAGACCTTCCAGAAGCATACGGACTGGCTCATTTAGGCGGGAGTATTCCCGCCTTGCGCATTCCTTCATGTGACTACTGAAGTAGCTAATGCCTTGTGCGTGTAGCCTTGCTGTTAGTGCGGGTAGCCTTCCCTGATGGCTTGTATCCGCAGCTGTGGGAACAGGCGGGGTACTTCACCATTGGGAGGCTTTCCCTGCGGGTACAGCTGGCGTACTGCGCGTAAGGTTCTCTGAGCATGGTGGGTCCTGCTGGAGCAGTTGGTCATTGCGCAGACGTCCCTGTTCAAGGTGAGTCTTGCGGGTCCAACTGGGCTCTGCTGGGACCTACCTCTTCAAGTCCCCCCAGTCCAATGTTCTTCTCATGAATTATTAATAAGTGAGGTGAACTTTTGGACTTAGCAAGGGGTTTTGAAAAGGGTTTAGTTTTTAGGTTTTCTGTGGTGATTCTTCCCGCGGTTTTCCTGATGTCACGCAGAAATTCCCGACTTTTCTGCTTGATCTTTGGGTGTGAAGCGGGTAGGTTTGTAACCTCCTCGCACGTCAGGAGCGTTGAGTCCCACTTGTGTTGATTCTCCATGGGGTTTTGGTAGTTTTCAACATATTGATCAATTATGCTAAAACCACCAATCCCATCATGGAGTTTCAAACAACATAGTTCTCGACGTTCCCGTCATGCGGGGATGTTATTCCCGTTTCCGCAAGCATGGCCCAGAAGATCCTTCTTGGTTTGAATTCCCTGCAGAGTGCTAAGTATGTGAAGGGTTTTGCCTTGACACTGTACCCGCACTCGTCTTACGGTTACTTTACTTCCAAGGTATTCCTGGCGTCAATTCCCTGCGGGTGCTAAGTATGTGAAGGGTTTTGCCTTGACACTGTACCCGCACCCGTCTTATGGTTACTTGGTTGCCAAGGTAAGGGGTATTTTCCCGCTTACTTTTGAATCTTTTTGAATTTTTTTTTTTTTTTTTTTTTTTGAAATTCGAAGAGCTGGTGAAAGGATAAGAACAGTCCAAACCTCTGAAACGTCGTGCGACGGTTTCTTCTGACTGTGTCGGGACGTGCAGGAAGTTATGGTAACAAGTTCAGCCAACACTTCAGCCAACAGAGGAAATATACCGAAGAACAGTGGACGATCCTCAACTGCGTCAGAGAGGAGGATGAATCTTTACTAGACTTCATCACTCGCTTCAACTCCAAAAAGCTAAGTCTGGGCAACATAAGTGAAGATCTTGTTCGCGCCGCTTTCATCCAGGGCATCGAATACCCAGAGCTTATCCGCACATTGACGGGTAAGGACGGCATGCCATCAACATGGGATGCCATCATGACGGCGGCCAAGCGCTTTGCCGAGACGGAGAAGCAACTGAGAAGGGATCTTCCCCAGAGTACACACCTCTACACGCAGAGGACTAGAGAAAACAATGTTCGGATCGCCCGGCAGAACAAAAAGAGGAAGCTAGGTATCTGGCAGTCAAGGGTAAACTTTGACACCTCATCCAGCTCTCACCCTCTTGTTGGCGGAAGAAATAACACACACCCTTCAAGCCAAAAACACCGGTGGACGCCACTCACCAAAAGCGTCACGGAAATATTTGGCACTGAAAAGCTACCATGGCCAAAAGCTCCAATGATCCGGCAGCGACCTAATGCGGATCAGAGTAAATCCTATGACTTCCACGGGACAAAAGGTCATAGTACGGAAGAGTGTACATCCTTGAAGGATATTGTTGAAGCATTCGTCAAGGATGGAAGACTGGCACACCTGGTGGCATCAATCAAGAAGGGAGGAGGGAACGACAACCGGTACCGAGGCAATGGACGAAAGCCCGTTAACATCAGCATCAACATGGTTCATGGTAAGATCAGAGGAAGGAAAAGGCGAACGACAGAACCATGCGCGTGGAAGGAAGCTGAGGTGCGCTTCCCGCGAGTGCCAGGAGGACCCAGCAAAGAAGGCCCTATCGTCATCAAAAGCCAGCTGGGGCACTACATCACTTCTCGCACTCTTGCTGACAACGGCGCCTCGTCAACGGTGATGTACAGGCAGTTCTTCGACAAACTAGATGACGAAGACAAAGAGCGCCTAGAAACGATCTGCGCCTCGATGGAAGGGTTTGATGGCAGCACAAACACCCCCCTGAGCATCCTATCTTTCCCCTTCACTCTTACGGACGAGAATCACTCACGCACAGAAGACGTGGATTTTGTCGTAATGAGGAAGCCACACCACACATACGACATTCTCTTCAGAAGAGATGGGATGGCAAGATTCAACGCCGTGGTATCCTCAGTCCACGGCATGATGGGATGGCCAACAGCTGAGGGTGTAGCGATGATCACCGGCATTCCCCAGGTATGCATCGCATCTGTCTCATCTAAACCCAAACCAAAGATGGCTAAACCAACCATCACCGAACCAGAAAGATGGGCCTTCAACGGCAAATACCCTGACCAGGCCGTTTCCATTGGCCCAACAGTTGTTGATCCCACACGCACCTTACTCAAGCGCTTATTACAAAAAAACGCTGACATCATCGCGTGGACACCAGCTGACATGACTGGTGTACCCCGAAGTAAGGCAGAGCATAAACTCAAATGCGATCCGGCTGTTACGCCAATCGTACAAAAGCGCAGAGTAATGGGGCCAGAACAAACTAACGCGTGTAGAACCCAAGTCAATGAACTCCTTGACGCAGGCATCGTACGCGTTAGTAGATATCAAACTTGGGTTGCAAATCCCGTTATGGTACCGAAGAATAACAAACAATGGCGCATGTGCATAGATTTCAAGGACTTGAACAAAGCATGCCCCAAAGATTGTTATCCGTTACCCGAAATTGATCTTAAGGTGGATTCGTTGGCACCGTTCCGCCTTAAATGCTTCCTGGACGCGTATAAGGGGTACCATCAAATCCACATGGCCGTTGATGATCAGGACAAAACCGCTTTTCGGACGCCCGATGGCACATTTTGTTACCAAATGATGCCATTCGGACTTAAGAATGCCGGGTCCACATACCAACGCCTGATGGACAACCAGTTTCATGCCCAAATTGGGAGGAACTTGGAAGTCTACATGGATGACTTGGTCATCAAAAGCCCTGACCCAGAAGCGATGTTGAAAGACATCGAAGAAACTTTCAACACGCTCAGGAAGATAAACATGAAGCTCAACCCGAGCAAGTGTGCCTTTGGAATGGAAGAAGGGAAGTTCTTGGGGGTCATCGTCACTAAAGATGGCTTCAGAGCGAACCCTGAAAAGGTCGAAGCCATTATCAAAATGGAATCACCTACTACCATCAAACAGGCTCAGACACTGAATGGACGACTAGTGGCACTTAATCGCTTTTTGGCAAACCACGCGGACAAGTCGTTTCCCTTCGTGTCAACGTTGAGAAACTGTTTAAAGAAAACGCACTTCCGCTGGACACCAGAAGCGGAAGCAGCTTTTCAGGAGATTCGGTCACGCTTGATCGAACTCCCAACGCTCACAGCACCAAAAGCGGGAGAGGAGTTAATCCTATACCTTTCCGCAACAGATAGAGCAACCGGGGCAGTCCTGCTAGTAGAGCGAAAAGGCATCCAGATGCCAATCTATTGTCAGTCGTATCCTAACAGACGTAGAAACCCGGTACTCTACCCTCGAAAAATTAGTCTTAGCACTTATACATGCTTCACGCAGGTTAAGACGATATTTCCAGGGTCACCCAATCACCATCCTCTCCAACTTCAAACTTGCAAACGTTCTAGGCAAACCCGAGTTATCGGGACGTCTAGCCAAATGGGCAATTGAGTTGGAGGAGTACGCGATAAAGTATAAGCCAAGACCAGCCATAAAAGGCCAGGTTTTGGCCGACTTTATTGCAGAAGTGCCTGCATCGCGGGAAAAAGAGTGCCAGGAAGAGGCTCAACCCTCTCCAGCACAAGACATCAATGATGTCTGGCGACTCTACACTGATGGAGCAGCCAGTAACGAGGGTTCAGGCGCAGGGCTGAAACTAACCAACCCAGCAGGCCAAGAATACACTTACGCTATTCGACTGGATTTTCCAAGTACGAATAACGAAGCCGAGTATGAGGCATTCTTGGCTGGGCTGAGAATTGCGCGTAAGATGGGAGTGAAAAACTTGGAAACCCACGTGGATTCCATGTTAGTAGCCAATCAAATCAACGGGACGTACACGGTCGTGAACGACACAATGGCCCTGTACCTCGCACAAGCAAAATCCCTTATGCGCGATTTCAACGACTGCAAAGTCATACACGTCAAGCGAAGTGAAAACAAATCTGCGGATGCGTTAAGCAAGCTTGCATCATTAGCCTTCACCCACTTAGGAAAGGACATCCGCATTGAACTCCTCGAGACACCTTCGGTCCCGCACAAGGAAATTTGTGTCATCCAAACCGGTACAGAAACGTGGATGATACCAATAATAAAATACCTTGCGGCAGGTACACTACCACAGTCAAAAACACAGGCAAGAAAACTACGCTGTAAAGCACTGAATTATCAACTCATCGATGACATCCTTTACAGACGTAACTTTCTTGGCCCACTCTTAAGATGCGTGGACAACCAAGATGCTGACTACCTCCTAAGGGAAGTACACGAAGGCATCTGTGGAGTACACGCAGGTCCCCGCGCTGTTGTAGCTAAGCTAAACAACGCGGGATACTTTTGGCCGGGGATGCATACGGATGCGCTGGCATACATCAGAAAATGCAGGTCTTGCCAGATCTACGCACCCAACACGCACCGCCCGAAGAATGAACTTGTTCCAGTCACCTCTTCATGGCCATTTCAGAAGTGGGCCATCGATGTGACAGGCCCATTTCCTACAGTAGCAGGAAATGTTCAGTTCCTAGTGGTAGCCATCGACTACTTCACCAAGTGGATAGAAGCAAAACCCTTAGCCCAAACAACCGCAAAACATATCAAAAAATTTATTTGGGAATTTATTATTTGTCGTTTTGGACTTCCACAGAATTTGGTGAGCGATAACGGCACCAACTTTGCTGACAAGAAGCTACAACAGTGGCTGAAAGAACTTCAAATCACCCACACCTTTACCTCAGTGACACACCCGCAAGGTAATGGTGAGGTGGAAAGAGCAAATAAGAGCATCGTCGAAGGCATCAAGAAAAGACTCTTGGAACACAGATCCGGCTGGGTGGACGAGCTTCCGCACGTCCTTTGGGCAAACAGAACGCTGAAGAAGGCCAGTACGGGAGAAACCCCGTTCAGTCTCACTTATGGCACTGAAGCCATGGTCCCGGTCGAAATTGGTTTACCCTCACCAAGGGTCTTGATTCAGCCAGAAGACAATGATGCGGAAAGACGGTTGGACCTTATGCTAACCGAGGAACGCAGAGACTTAGCCGCAGTGCGTGAAGAGAACTACAAGCGACAAATGCAAAAGTACTACAACACGCGGGTAAAACTCTGCAACTTCAATGTAGGAGACTACATACTGCGTAACAACGAGGCTTCGAACCAAGAACGCCCGGGAAAGCTGGCCCCGGTCTGGGAAGGGCCATACATTATCAAAGAAGTCCTGGGAAAGGGCGCATACCGGCTCGAAAGGCTCAATGGCACTCCCATCCCAAGAACATGGAATGGAGCTCAATTACGCAAATGTTATATGTAGATCAATTCCAAACTTGTAAAGAAAAGGCCTAGAGCCACTTCTAATGGAAATGATTCTCCTTTCACAATGTGTTGATAGCCTTACCTTTATACTTATGAACTTCCCGCACTAATGTGCCGGTATTCACCGCATAAATGGGGGAAGAAGTAAGTCGTTACGTGTGGAAGGCGGCAAAACCCGCATAAACACAACGCTAGAAATCTCAAGTTTTAAGGAAAACCTACACGCAGGTCAGATGTAAGTAAAGTCTAGCCATCCTTGTAAGTGCAAGTGACGGTCTTACCCGCACAATCACGAACAAGGAAGCAAAACTTCAACCTATCATCTACCACGTTCAAAGGTTAACTTATTCTGAACACTTAGAAAATTTCAAAGGAAAAGATGAGGAAAACTTCCACGCAGGTCAGATATAAGTAAAGTTAAACCATCCTACTAAGTGTAAGTGACGGTCATACCCGCACAATCATGAAAGAGGAAGCGAAACAAAGTTATAATTTTCCACGTTAAAAAGTTAACTTATCTAAGTACTAAAGAAATTGCTAAGTTAAATCAAAACATGCGTAAAATAAACAAGGCAAAGAACTAACACAATCTTTATTCCATCAAATTCAAACATTACAAGGATAGCTATACAAAAGCAAAAATCTACGCTAATGGTGGAAAGGGATCTTCAGAATCAAGCTTCAGGACCACTTCCACTTGGACCCGCTCCATCAGTAGAGCGTGGTGGTTCAAGGAAAGCTTTAAGAATAGCTAGCCCATCATCAGCAGCAGCGACTTCGTTCACCTTTTCCACCACCGGATGCGGGAAGGCGGCATACTGGTTCACTGCTTGGTCGTAAATAGCTTCAGTATCCACATCATACAAAGGGAAGTTGGAAGGCGGGATGCCTTTCTCAACGAACCCTAGACCAAGCAGGAAGCCGGCCTTTTCCCCATCCTCGTGAGAAGCGTTGAGGGCTGCGCTCATAGCATCGTCATAAAACGTCTCTGAGAAGACCCGATGCACAACCTACAAAGAAAAAATACAAGTATCAGAACCTTTTATATTTACAAAGAAAAGCGTAAAGACATGAAAAGCTTACCTGAGACAACGCTTCTCGAAGAAGCCATTCCTTGGCAACCAGAGCTTCTTGGAGGGCGGCTTGAGCTTGGGTACAGGCGCGTTCAGCTTCACTTTTATTAAGGTTGGCAAGCAACACTTCCTTTGCAGCAGCCTCTTCGACGCCCTTTAGCTTCCGCTCAGTGTGGTCAAGCACGCCCCTCTGGTCCAGGATTTCTTGGAGCTTCTTCGCGTCCTCCATCGCCAAGGCATCATGAGCCTGCTGGAGAGCCTCTAATTTGGCTTTAAGCTCTTCATTCTCCAGGCGTAGAGGCTTAGCAACAGCTTCAGCCTTGGTGGCCCTTTCAGTTGCGTTCCTAGCAGTTTCCTTAGCTAGCCGAAGCTGTTCATTAACAGCTTGGGCAGCCTTGGAACGGGCCTCGAGACGGGCCTGAACCTCAACTTCAAGGGCCTTGAACGCCTTCTCCTTCTCCGCCGACGCGGCGGAGAGCCTCCTATTCTCCTCCCGGACAGCCCGCGCCTGAGCTACTTCCTGAAGGCGAGCTGCTTTTAACTTGTCGTTTTCACGACAAAGCAGCTCGACGCGCGGCTGCATCCGGGCCAGGAGAACCCGAAGCTCATTGCTTAGCCTTCCCTCCTGGTAGCTAGCCATGGCTTCCCCCAACGCACCACTAGGAGCAGCGTGACGAGCCCACTCCACGCACTCCACAGGGGTGCCAAGGGTTGTTCCTCGGCGAATATTCCATCGTGGAACATACACTTCATTGGAATCCGACACTGCAAAAAACAAAAAGCAGTTAGGAAAAGATGATAAAAAAATATATATATATATATAAAATAGGCCAAAAGAACCCTACGCACCTGTAGGGTCAATAACAGGCCGATAGCCGCCGAACCCATCACCTGAACCCAAGGGAAATCCATCCAAGAGGTCAGGCAGATGGGAAGGTGGCAGAGGTTGGCGATACGCCCCATGCATACCTGAAGGATCGGCCGTCGTTGCCGATGACGGAGGAGGCATGGTAAAGGCCGCCGCGGCCGCCGCGGTCGCGGCTGCGGAATCCGCAGCAAGAGTAGCCGCCGGCTCGGTGAAAGATGCGGTAAAAATAGCACTCACAGCCGGCGGTGACGTCATCACAGCTGGAACAGTCGGCTCAAAGGAGTGAGCAACTGAACCAGCGGAAGCAGGCGCAGGCGCCTGGGTCGTCGCCTCAGGTAGGCTGACCAAGCCTACCATCATTGGCGGAGAGGTACTCCTCTGTGCTCCACCCTGGAATGCGTCAACATCCACGCCTGCACAAAGAAGATAAGTATTAATGATAGAAAACTATGAAAAAGATAAAAGGAAGTTTGTACTTACGGGTTTTCTTGAGCCTAAAGGTACGGAGAGGCGGGGACGAACCCGATGGAGCCGGCCTCTTTGCGTCGCTCACCGTCGTCTTCTTGGGCTCTCCGGAGGTGACAGTCGCAGCCTCCGGAGCGGTGGTCTTGTCACCACCGGGATTCCCCGCCACCTCGTCGCTCTCGGTCTCCGAATCAGACCGAGGCACCGGATCGGCAGTGGAGGCCACCTTCTCCTTCCCCTTCCCGCCGGCAGCCTTCTTCTTCCGCACCAACGGAGGACCATCTGCGGATTCCTCATCAGAACATACGATTAGAGGAATTCCAGCAGAGGTTTCAACATTGAGGGGTCGAGGGTTGAATAGCGCCTTACCTGGCCGCCTGGCGCTAAGGATCTCGTGGCCTAGCGGGTAGACCTCCACGAACCGATCCGCCGTTTGTTCTAGGATGGGCAACTCGTTCTCGTCTAGAGCGCGAGTACCCATCCGAGCAGGACCGTCAGCCTCCCGCGGGTTCAGGAGCGACTTCAAGTCGTTCCCCTCTGAAATAAACAGGAAAGAGTTAGAAGAGATTCTAAATCAACAAAAAGAAACAGAGCATACCGTAAGGAACAGAGTTCGAACCGTATTCAAGGACGATTGGGATCTTTTGCGCATCCGCCTCCTTCCATACCGGCTCATCCCGAGCATCACCATCCCGGACTCTGCAAACCGGTAAACCGGAGATTGGACTCGGGATATCCTCGAGAACCATTCCGCCTCCTGGTAGTTGGAGGCGTGAAAGCTGGGAAGTGCTTGCCCATTCTTGAATTTCATGGCAAGGGGGATGGCACGGGCGGAGATGAAGAAGAACTCCCGCTTCCACGCGCGAAGACTGCGCTCGGTTGCGCAAATCTTCAATCCCTTTATCCGGGTTATCAACATATACCACCCCTGGATGCACCTCCAAGTGTAGAAGGTCATCAGGCGGTCAACATAGGGCTCAATGCCCAGAATCCGGCACACCCACTCGAAGTGCCGAATCTTGGCAATCGCCATCGGGTGCACCTCGGTCAGGTGCACACCGTGCCTCTCCAGGACACGGTACACAAACTTTGTCAATGGGAACCTAAGATTCCCATAAACAAAGAATGCAGCATATACCCCGATCTTGCCTCTGGGGGCATCGTACACTGTCTGATGGGGTTCAGGAAACTCAGGCTCGAGAGACTCGAGCATGAACTTCCTGACGACGTACTGGTACAGATCGACAGGCAAAGCACACTGGCACTCGCCAGCAGTACTCTTGTCGTCGTCTGTAGATTCGAGATCACGAGACGACATCTTGCAGATGAAAGAAAACGATTTCGAGAAAAGGCTCGACTGAAAAGTTGAGTATTCACCGGAAATCGTTCTGAAGATGAAGAGAAAAGTGAAAGTGTGAATTACAAAGAACCCTTTCCCCCTTTATATACTAATCGCAATTAATGCGATGAATTTAATGCGGAGGAGAGAGAAATCGAAGGTGCAATGAAACTATGACACGTGGCAAAGAGCAAGCTGGCAACAGCTGTTGAAAGGACGCATACCATTAATTTCGCGGCCACGCGCCCGAAAATCGGGCCCACGCGCCTGAAAAAGCGACTGGAATGACCAGGTACTGTCACGTTACCATAACTTCCTGCACGTCCTGACACAGTCAGAAGAAACCGTCGCACGACGTTTCAGAGGTTTGGACTGTTCTTATCCTTTCACCAGCTCTTCGAATTTCAAAAAAAAAAAAAAAAAAAAAAAAATTCAAAAAGATTCAAAAGTAAGCGGGAAAATACCCCTTACCTTGGCAACCAAGTAACCATAAGACGGGTGCGGGTACAGTGTCAAGGCAAAACCCTTCGCATACTTAGCACCCGCAGGGAATTGACGCCAGGAATACCTTGGAAGTAAAGTAACCGTAAGACGAGTGCGGGTACAGTGTCAAGGCAAAACCCTTCACATACTTAGCACTCTGCAGGGAATTCAAACCAAGAAGGATCTTCTGGGCCATGCTTGCGGAAACGGGAATAACATCCCCGCATGACGGGAACGTCGAGAACTATGTTGTTTGAAACTCCATGATGGGATTGGTGGTTTTAGCATAATTGATCAATATGTTGAAAACTACCAAAACCCCATGGAGAATCCACACAAGTGGGACTCAACGCTCCTGACGTGCGAGGAGGTTACAAACCTACCCGCTTCACACCCAAAGATCAAGCAGAAGTCGGGAATTTCTGCGTGACATCAGGAAAACCGCGGGAAGAATCACCACGGAAAACCTAAAAACTAAACCCTTTTCAAAACCCCTTGCTAAGTCCAAAAGTTCATCTCACTTATTAATAATTCATGAGAAGAACATTGGACTAGGGGGACTTGAAGAGGTAGGTCCCAGCAGATCCCAGTTGGACCCGCAAGACTCACCTTGAACAAGGACGTCTGCGCAATGACCAACTGCTCCAGCAGGACCCACCATGCTCAGAGAACCTTACGCGCAGTACGCCAGCTGTACCCGCAGGGAAAGCCTCCCAATGGTGAAGTACCCCGCCTGTTCCCGCAGCTGCGGATACAAGCCATCAGGGAAGGCTACCCGCACTAACAGCAAGGCTACACGCACAAGGCATTAGCTACTTCAGTAGTCACATGAAGGAATGAGCAAGGCGGGAATACTCCCGCCTAAATGAGCCAGTCCGTATGCTTCTGGAAGGTCTTTCGCACTATACCTACTCCCGCCTAAAATATGGGCCGCAATTATCAAAATTTTTTCGGAACTATAACCGGTTTGCCGTTAAAAACCGGTATTTTAGAAAAAAACCGATGTTCTACAAACCGGTCAAAAATACCGGACTCAAAATACCGGCTTGCTATGTGAAATCTGGTTTTGTCGGTTCAACCGGCCGGCTTGAACCAGTTATTAAAACACTGCTGTTAGGTTAAATGAACTAATATCAAGCTCGACATAACTCGTTACACCCTTACCTAAAGGTTGAGAAACGTCCTAATCACAACAAAAGTAACACTGTTTGCCGCGTAACACTTGATGAGAAAAGTTCTATTTTCTAGCTTCTTACAGAATGTTCCAATGCAGTTTTTCATGCGTGTTAACACGAAGTGCAACACTGTTTGTCGCATAACACTTGATGAGAAAACCACAAAACAATTCAAGGAGAAGATTGATGATGGGTTTCGAGCCAACATGTGTGATATTTTTCGTAATAGAAAGTTTTAAAACATTAGCGGTATAAATATACTTCATTAAGTTGTTAATAAGAAAATGTTTTTTGACAGGATATTTGTAACACCCCACCCTGGAAGGGTGACGTGTCACTATCATAGATATCAAAACATAAGACATAATTTCATAAGTCAAACATTATTACAGAGCCCTAGGTTTAATTATTTATTACATAACATCAGTTCTAGATAAACTAGCATAGGCTACCAAAAGTGACTAACTTTGTCAAACCAAAAGTCCTAGAGCTCAGTTTTTATCTCTCTTCACACCCCGCCTAGAGTAACCTGTGAACCTGCTAAAAAAAGATTTACGGAATGAACCGAATGCTCAGTACGGATAAAATGGCACAAGTAACAATAATAACAATCTAGCAAGATCAAACAATAATATGACATAAGATGATATGACACAATGTAAAGCAAGCCAATAAACTAAATCGTATCATACGGATGTACCCATGAGCCGAATAACTTATTACTTACAAACATGCACATAGAGCTGCAGACCCTATGTGCCGAACGTGCAATGGAGCGTGGGCATCACACACCATCCACCATAGTCATATACATATATCCTAGGACCAGTCCATACGCCTCCTAATGGCCTCATGTACCTCACAAGTACTAAGGAGACGCCTTGATTTAGGCTCACCGTCAAGGTTGGTGCCACGCCATAGATGCCGCAATGTCGTGCTTGTGGTCACCCCCACAAGTAGGAACATGCTCAGGGTAACAGATCATAATAGCTGAAACAACACTTCAACAATATATCCAAAGTACGCTCTCGAAGCGTCAAAGCAAATACATAATCATATCATTATCATTGAAGCACGCAATAATGAGCACAATATAATAATAATTCTATTGCATGCTATTAAGTCATATAACAAATCATAATCAGAACATGAATCGAACGGACGGCCAAATGAATCAAGTTGTCAAAGAACGATAGGAGTTCCAAAAGTATATATATATATATATATATATATATATATATATATATATATATATATATAATATCAACAGGGTTTTAACAAACGAATATAATAACAATAAGGAAGGGGTTAAGTACCTTAAATGAAAATTAACACTAGAATCAGACTTGTTCTTTTAAAGGGTTGTAAAGACCTACAAGTAATTTTACGTTTGATGAGATTTAACGTTTTGCATTTTATATTCATCTGATAACTTGGGTTCGTAGATATTGTTAGTAAATAAGTTGACAGATTATAGCAATCTAAGTTTAGTTACAAGTCTTATTAAATTTTTCCTTATAAATATATTTAATATAAAAACTGTGTTATAATAACAAAGCCATATTTAGTTATGTTTGGAGAGAAAACAACACTTTATTTCCTAGTATTATTAAATTATTGAGAACTAAATAATTTATGTGAGTCTAGTTCTAAGCATATTAGTTTATGGATAACACATGGTTACTTGAACCATGTTGTCTACGTGAGTTAGTTACAGCATGAGCAAAAAAAAAAATACATTAGCATAACAATGTAAGAGTCGTGTGACGGCCCATGTTCGAACTCGTAACCTACGAGTGAGAGGTGGGTTGTTGCCTACAAATGAGCCAAGGAGCTTATTCATAATAAAATATGACATATGATTATTAAAAATAAATTAACAGTTCCATTCTTTACAAAGTTAGATAGCCTATTTTAATGAGCTGGTACATTTTTTTTTCTTTTACTGATGATAGAGCGGTTTTCTAATTGCAAAACAAACGATATTCACTTACGAACCAGTTAACTGACTGAGTTTTTTACATATACGGAGGAGTTGCGGGCTACCAGCACGCGTCGTTGGGGTTCGGCGGTGGCAACTGCGGTTGGTGATGACCGGTGATCAGCTGACAACAACGTTAGGGGGTGGAGACGAGCGAAGGTGGGTTTGGGTTTACGTATGGTGCCTGAGAACCGGTTGGTCGGAAATGGTAAGCATGTTAATGTAAAGAAGTAACCAAGATGTATAAAATGCTGTGTGAGCTAGGATGAAGCAATTGTCGGTATTTAAACTAAGGGATCAATAATCCATGCTTAAGTGTCATCATTAACATTGAGTGAAAGGTATGGTGTACACAGGAAACTTGATCATGCTCTAGAAGGATGGAAGAAATTGGATGCAGCAGGTGTAATAATTATAAAAGTGGTTTAAAGAGTGGTCTGAAGAAGTGTGAAGTTAAAACATAAAAATATCTATTCAATCATTGAAGAGGAAACTCAAAATACCTTGGTCAAACTAATCTGGTTATATGTGTGAACAAGAAGAAAATGTTTTAATACATATTTATTTTAACATATATTTGTTTTTTTATATTGTTATTGTACTCCTCTTTCCTTTTCTTTTGATTGACAAGTAACTAGATAATAATCTGAGTAGGTTAGAATTGTCATGTCCAAATAATATTATTTGATCATTTCATTTACCAATATGTTTTGATTTGTTTGTTGAGCAAACATATTATTATATTTGCACTATTATTATTAATGTTATTAAAACTATCGCATTACATGTTTATTTATTTGTCTATTGGTATTATTTTTGTTATTATTATTATAACGGTTATTTCAATATTGGACCATTTACCTTTAGTTGCTCCGGTAACAAGGTCGGACAATGGCTCCCAACCTGCATATCAACTCGGATATTCTATTGGTGGTAAAGTACGATATTCAGATGTAAGCTCAAAAAGGTTTTCTTTTAATGTTACTCCTGCTAATTTTAATGAAAGAGTCATGATAGATTTGTTTTTGTTGCCATGTCTTCTACAGCTATCTAATGTTAGATGCTACTATTAATAGAAAATCTTAGGAGAATCACCAAAATAACATGTTGACTAACAAAAGTGACTAAACTATTTGCAATCACATAACATTCTAAACCAATAAAGAAGAAAGATAAGAAAAGTAAACTAGTAGGAGTAATTTGCACCCACTATTAGACGACGGTTGTATCAAAATATATGGAAGAAGTAGTAATTTACCTACATTGTACTTTTTACATCCTGGGAGGCATGTATTGCACTCTTTAGTCTTTACACCTGGAATGTGCTTTTGGCACCTATATATGGCATATTAGACGTAATTTATGTTGAAAACTAATCTTGAAATTAGTTAAAAGAAAGTTGAACGGGTTAAAGTGAAAAGTTTATATATTTTATTTTAAATAGTTTATTTGACTTTGAATTAAAATATGTTTACTATAATTTAAAGGGATTTGAGTCATAGTAGAATTAGATTTGGTTGCTTATTCATCAAGCTTTTCTAGTATAAAGAGATTCAGGGTAATTGTAATATGTGGTTTTTCATGAAAAGTATTATAATAAATAGGGCCAATTTTGTTTGAAATCAAATTCCGTGTTCGTGTTCTTGTGCCTGATTTTCAATACTTTACACCTAGTCATGCAACACTTCTTGATTTCATATAGGTCTACATTGTCGGCACTCCCACAATCTCACATGTATTTTCTTTTTTGATATAGAAAGTTTATGCCTATAACTGAAACTATTTTAGTCCATATTCATTTTGGTTAATTTGATGGTTTATCCAAATTCTAAAGGCCACATACCATTGTACCCCTCGACTTCCTTAAGGTTGGTGATGATGTAATTTATACACGTGTTATGCAGACCAAGGACGAGAAATATTTTATCAACAACCACTTATCGTTCATAGTCAGCTACCACCAAAGTGAAGACTTAGGCTATGGAAGAATCGTCGGGTTTGAAGCTAAAGCTTTCTGGTAAATAAAAGTTTGTCATATATATGGTTAAATACTTAAATCGTTACAGTTCAAAATTTTAATTGAAATAAAACCTTAATAAAAGTTCTATCCTAGAATGTCTTACTGTCCCTGCCAGATAGCCTCAGATGCCAAATCACCATCCACCTAAGCCATCTTCAAACACATTCTAAGACCAGTTAGCTTACGCTAATAGTTCATCATAAAAGCATTCAAGAAAACTTGTATTAGGTGTTCAACAATCATAATCAGTAGAAACACTTAATTATAAATATAAAGCCCCTAAATGCTCATGTCCTTTCGAGTACGTACCATCCGTGCACATTAAGCGCGCACATGGTTATTTCCCAAACCAATTCCCATTACATTACATCACACACATGGCAATATATGCCCATGATAGCAGTGCCATCACCACCTTGAGATATGATGGATACGATCACATTCCTTCTCGTCTCTAGCCAGTCTAGATGTGATCAGCATCTTATAACCAATTCTCGATAGTCCATATATTCTCAACCTCAACGATCACTTTTCTGACCTAAGACCAATTGCCACACACATCGCTCACATAAACTTCATTATACAAGATCATCTATCCCACTGATCTTTGTAGGCTTCTTTATACGCATTCGTTGTTGAAACAAATTCCACAGCCTAATTGCTTGGACGAACATACCCGTATAACTCCATTTAAACGGCCAAGCCCATGTTCACATAACCTTATCAGTTCTCTCAATTATTCCATAATCATAGGTAATACCATCTTAACAATATTCTCACGCACTTATTTATTTCATGCAAGTTTATATATCATGAGTTTTACCATCCAAATCTTAGCCCCCTATTTATAGTATTATCACATCCCACACATAAGGTTTTATATTTATTTCATCTTATTACATTCCATACCATAACATTTTGCACCCATCACATCTTGTCACGCGATTATCATTTATCACAAACAATCATGATGGTAACAAATATACGCATGACAACACATTCATATTCACATAAACCCGTGCCCAAAGAGTTTGGTTTTTTTTATAAGCATACACCTGTTCGAGGTTGGTTTTTTTTTATAAGCATTAATCTTTATATGTGTGTTCATCCAAAACACATTTAAAAACATTAAAAAGACGGATATGTTAACTCGCCTTAGATGTCTAGATGTTTAACTTGCTTCTAGTTCACCCGTTCGTGTCTGAAATCACCCAACTAATGCTTAGCTCGATGCACAACCTGACACACGTACGTTTTAAGCATTAACCCTTAACGTTTACTGCTCAAATGTTCTTTGGCCCTTAACATTGGTGCTCCGGCTTGTTCTAGAAGCATCTCGACTTTTTGAGTGCTCCGGCTTGTTCTACAACCTGACACACGTACGTTCTAGCAATAACCCTTAACGTTTACTGCTCAAATGTTCTTTGGCCCTCAACATTGGTGCTTCGGCTTGTTCTAGAAGCATCTCGACTTTTTGAGTGTTGCAATCCATCCCTTTTTGGTCATCCATGGAAACTTTCTTCATTTCCCCTTGATTGGATGCTTGAAAACTTACCCAAATCACGTAACCCATTGCCATTCACCACCTTGGACCATGGTCACCTCCCATTTTCTTGGCCGAATAGCGGTACCAGTACCAAGAATTCGTGATTTTCGGACCGGGACTGGTCGGTACCGGTACGGTCCTGATTTCATCCCTAGTTTGGTGCAACCCCGAGATATCATTGTTTTCTTCCCTCACTAACACACCTTCCATCTCTATGCCAATAACTCTTTAAACAATATTCTTAAATTGATTTGATTTAATCCATAAAGCCCAAACTACTATAACTATACCACTAATAAGTACTAAACTATCTGATTTTTGTTAATTTACTAATTTAACAACACCCCTAAAAACAGATGTTACAATATATGCATTTTATATGATTCTTTGTATGACCAAAATATTAACCTTAAATATACTTGATCATCAATGGAACCACAATACTAGTTTGGTGATGTGTGACCCGGATGCAAAAGGCCTAATTACAAGCTCTGACCCTCCACAAGAAGACGTTGCTGATAAGAAGGATATCTTCTTCACTTATGATGTTGAGTTCCGGGTAAAATTCTAACCCTTGGGTTGTAATTTATACTTTCAAATCATTGAGTAAAGGGCCTGATATATAAAACTTTTTTAAATTAGCATCTTGAAAGTAGTTGGATTTTCATAATCAAAACTGTGCTCACTTTTCGATAATAACTCATGCTGTTGATTTGACTAACGTCAGTTCTAAATTTCATATTCGTTGCTAAAAGCGATCCTAGTTTAATGGAGATGTAACTCTGGTTGTCCCTAATGAATTAACTTTTAATTTATATTTCTATTAGAATAGTGTAAATAGTTTTTAAACAACATAAATGAAATATATGGAAGGCAGGGTTACCTTTTGTTAGAGTGAAATTTCTTTTGCTAACTAAAAAGTGTCATTGTTCAAATTGTTGGTATAGATTATTATTATCGGCCAATGAACCAGGGTTTTGACGATTAAAATCTAATTTGTCTTTCATAGCGTCATTTTTCCGATAGCCAAACAAAATCTAAGAGTAACAAGTATTTGGGTAGCCCGACCCAACCTGTTTGACTAGGTACCGAGTTAGATATGCCCGTTTGTCAAGTCTAATTTCTAGCTTTCATTGAACATGCATGCAGGAGAGTGATGTCAAGTGGACATCAAGATGGGATACTTATCTTCTTATGACTGATGATCAGATTTCATGGTTTCCAATTGTGAATTCACTTATGAATGTTCTTCTTATGTCGGGTATCATGGCCGCAATCATGTTAGGAACACTTTACCATCACATTTCCAACTACAACCAATTAGAAACCCTCGAGGGTCAAGAAGAAACGGGTTGGAAACTAATACACACGGATGTTTTCCGGCCCCCGGTTAAGTCAGAACTACTTTGTGTCTATGTTGGAACCGGAGTACAATTTTTCGGTATGATAGTACTCACCATAGTTTCCGGACTCCTAGGGTTTCTTTCTTCTTCAAACGCGGGTGGGCTCATGACTGACATTGTCCTTCTTTGGTCTCTAATGGGAATCTTTGGCGGGTTCGCTATGGCTCGTCTTTATAAAACATTTGAAGGGTCCGAATGGATAAAAACCACCTTAAAAACCGCATGCATGTTTCCGGGACTAGTCTTTTGCATAATGTTTGTTCTAAATGTTGTAATATGGAGTGAAGGGTCATGGAGAGGCATGCCATTTGGTAACATGTTTGATTTGGTGTCTTTATGGTTCGGTCTTTCTATCCCACTCGTTTCTATCGGTAGTTACATTGGTTTCAAACAACCAGAAATCAAATATCCGGTAAAATCTAATGAAATCCCAAGGGAGATCCCGGAACAACGTTTGTACAAGAGCCTGGTTCTCGCGATCATGATAGGCGGAATAATACCGGCTGGGGCGGTGTTCAACAATCTGTTTTTAACGTTCACTTCAATCGGCTTATTGATCATAATATGTGTCGAGGTCACGATCATGATGTGTTATTTCCACCTATGTGGTGAAGATTATCGATGGTGTGGCGATCTTTTCTCACATCGGGTTCTTTAGCCTTTTATTTCTTCTTATATGCAACATTCTACTTCTTCACAAAGCTGAACATCACAAAGCTTGTACCTGGTATTTTGTATTTTGGGTATATGTTGGTTGCATCTTGTGCGCTTTTCGTGTTGATGGGTACAATCGGTTTCTTTGCATGTTTCTGGTTCACTCGGATTATCTACTCTTCAGTGAAGATTGTTTAAAACCTACAAGGGGAAGTCTTGTCTGGACTTGATGTTTGTTCATTAATATGTGACACTGTTATGTTGTAAAATTGATAATAAAATATGTGTGTGTTAAAGAAAAACAGCTTGTGAACAGTTTAATAATAAGATATAATGATGTTTTTGCAATCTTGTTATGTTAGCCGAGATTATTAATTGTATTTAGTTATTATCATGATATGATACTTATCTTTAAATTTGTTTGTTGTCATTATACTACTAGAAGTCTAGACATTTGTGTTCCAGCCTTCCAACCAATGCGTTTATCGCCTATAATCGGTTCAAACAACGTGACATCAGTGTGAAGAGAAGACTTGGAAATAGAGAATCTACAGGTAACAAGACCGAAATCCGTTTTGTGCACATTCGCACCAAGTTGTGAACTAGGTACAGCAAACACCAACATAACTACCAAAGTTAGATTGGTTTGTACAAACAACAATAATACACAATTTAGAGCTATGTGTGAGGTATCAATGATCATCAAGATTTTGGTAATGATGACGATTATGCGACGCAGGGAAATCAGAAATTGCAACAACATTAACCAGCTGAGCCCAAATAATAACCGGAATAGAACCAGACGTAGATCAAAATCATCGTCGCAAATCTGCAATGAGAAATCTAGTGTGAGTTGTTTATCCATGTTTGACGTCATTCGTTTCTTTGTAAGTTGCATCTGACCATTATTCTCGCGCAAGGTTATGATATTATCCATGATTTTATGAATTAGCATTTCGCCCTCCATTGACGCAAACAAATTAGTCAAAGCATTAGTGAAGTGATTCAATAAAACTAAGCATACCAACACAAGAATTATAGAAGTTGTCGGCTCAGATTTTTTCATTGAATTCATAAGAATTTGTTACATAAAGAGAATGGAGATGGGAAATCAGATGGTTCACAACACTCAACTTGAAATGGGTTGTTGCCTGTTTGTTAGGGTCCATTGTGGTATCGTAGATGCTAACTGGGCTTGGACCGATGATGTTCGCAGTTGTCTAAAGGTTACTGACTTAAGTGTTATTGTTTTAACAAACTTTTAATGACAAATTGAAATCGGATCAAGTATAAATCACTAAAAGGAGGACAGAAAATAAGTAAACGAGATGTTCAGATGAATCACTAAAACGGTTTACAACATGAGTTTTGGAAAAGCACCCGAACTTTTTAGTTTGCTTGAGTCCGTCAGATACGTTGAGCCCTGATGTCATTATATTAAAAACCAAACACCACAAATTAATAATCGTTTTGATTGTATTAAATATATATTAACAATGTTATCTACAATATGAAAATATTAAAACACAGCCCGTCGATAGCAACAATATAGAAGCCAAAATAATCCATTTTAACCTCTAGAAACGTTTTAACTTTTAACTCCTCTTCTTTGTGATCGCCAATCTTTTTTCATAAATTTTGAAAAACACGGGCATCCAGTTAGCCTATGCATCAACCGCCAAGCTATGTGTTGTCTAAATCCTCGATCTGACTGTTATAACATCAAGTCTTGCATCGACTCGCAACCACACAAATTGTAACCTCACGAATTGATATCTTTAATGTTCTTCATTCTATCCGGTACTACAATATATAAAACATTTAAAGCTATTACGTAGTTAATACTCAATTGTAAAGAGATTTGTTGGTTACATTAGGAAATGGTATTTATATGTGTATCATCTCATCATCATATGTGGAACTCTTTGGTTCTTGTTAAATATTAATAATTTAATATAAATCATGTTTAATTCTTTTTCTCTAAAATGTGGCCATCAATTACCTAAGGTAATATTAATGGCATGCGAAATTTCTAATCTTGATTTTTTATGGTTACTTCTTGACTGATTAGGCTATAATTATTCTGGGATTTTGGGCCTTCTTTATGAATTTTAATTAGGCTGTAGTTTGGATAATTGAAAGAGGGCTCGATTTTTACTTCGTCTTAAGCTCGGAGAATGGTTGAGCCGGGTATATTCTACTTCTTCGCAAATATGTACATCGCTTTTTGTGATGACGGGTATGAGGAAACTGTTGATACAATGCGTATTAATTAACATGTCTTTAAATCAACTCGTTGGATTATCTTTCAAATTCCTTTTGTTGAAATGATTGGTGTAACTTCCTTTTTGTAATCGGTTGTTTTTAGCTCTAGCGTCTTGCTAGTTTGTGTTTTTCAATGAAAGTTTCTGTTATAATAATAATAATAATAATAATAATATAGCCTTATAAAGACAACACACCCCAGCTCACATCTAGATATAATGCTTATTAACAATATGAAAATATGAAAACGAAAGACCTTCGATAATAACAATAGAAGCAAAAAAGACCCAATGACTATAAAATGGCTCTTCTAATTAACTGTGCCGGCCTTTGCCATTTAAATTATGATCTAGAGATGAAGACAGTTTGTATGTGTATTTAGAGCTAGAACCATTGCACAAAATCATTAGATTAAATAAGGATCTAAACATTGAAATTTTACGCTTGTTGCTATGGCGATCAATCAAGCGTGTTTAGGATTTCGGTTTCTTCACGTATCCATCTTCGTTTTTCTTATTTTATTCATCCATGGACACTTATTTGGTGTCTCTCCACAGGACTTCTTTAAGGCAAGAACGATAACTCATATCGTTATACAGTTCAACTTGTTCCGCGATTTTTTTGGTCGCAAATCCTTTGTCACAACTCTATTTGTTACACTTGCTGACTGAACGAAAAACGGTCGCTATGTTACTTTTGGTTAAATAAATTGGGATTGATTGTAGTCGGTCACAAAGTTAGTTACAGATTTGCTCCAAAGTTAATCGGTTGCTAACAATACAAATAATATGTATCTGTCACCAAAGTAGCCACGGATTTACTCCAAATTTACTCAGTCACCGGTTGCAATTATTTGCGACAGATTTTGTCACTAATATTGCAACCGATTTTCTTGGTCGCTATTTTTTGTCACAAAAAAGTATTCAAGGATTTGCTCCAAAATATACTTCAGTCATTGATCTTACTATTGATTATGGTACATCGATAGCTATTTTTTTGACAGATTTTGTCGCCAATATTCGACCGATTTTCTTTGTCGCTAATTTTTGACTGATAACTGGTGTTGTTATACAGGGGGATATTTTGGATGTAAAAGTAAACAAACTGGCTTCTACAAAAACTCACGTCCCACATTCTTACTACTCTATTCCATATTGTCGCCCTCGTAAAATAGTTGATAGTGTTGAGAATCTTGGTGAAATTCTTCGTGGTGATGACATACAAAATTCTCTTTATCAGGTACTTATAACAATTGCTAAAGACTGTTTATTTATTTATCTCACTCTTGAGGTCATTTGTGCGGTACAAGCTGTGATTTATCTGATCACATTTTTTGGTATGGTACTAGCTATGGTGTAAATCACTTGAGCCGAGCTTGAGCTCGTCAAGGCTTTAGCTCAGGCTCGTTTAACTTAAGACGGCTCAAGCTCGACTTGTTTATTACGTATTTGTAGATTTTATAATTATATATGAAAATCTAGTAACTATTATCAAGTCCCGGATCGATAATCAAACACGAACTAAAAGAATAACTCTTGTTTATATTAATCAGAAAATCTAACTCAAAAAAACTGATTACAAACCATCAAACCCTAACTCGGTTTGACTCTTGATAAACCCTAACTCGGTTTGACTCTTGATGAACCCCAACTCGGTTACACCAAACTCACAATTTCTAATGTCTAACCATAACTCGGTTTATATAGACTAACCCTAACTTGTTAGCCAAGACATTACCAAATATAATAAAACACTAATTCTTGGGTTGGGCCTTACACTTGGGCCAAACAACAATTGAGCAAACAATCACCCCCGCAATTGTTGTACCCAAGTCACCCGACTCACCCCCTAATTTCCTACTCGAAATTGGCGGGTCTTCAACTTCACGCTTGTCATCGTTCTCTTGATTCTCCCGAGGCTTTTCATGATCTCTTGCAATGTTCTTTGGTCTCCACCTGACTTGAAGTAACACTTGATTCGTTTGATCATTACACACCTTCCCTTGGGTTTGAATCTCTTTCTTGACCGCACTTTAGTTTCTTGAACACTCTTCTTTGGACTTTGAATTTTGGAACTTGGATCTTTGATTGGAATCTGACTCGTAACTGGCTCGTCTTCTTTCAGTCCAATTC
This sequence comes from Bidens hawaiensis, assembly GCF_021521415.1. Classification (NCBI taxonomy): domain Eukaryota; kingdom Viridiplantae; phylum Streptophyta; class Magnoliopsida; order Asterales; family Asteraceae; genus Bidens; species Bidens hawaiensis. Next base: position 31,777 of record NW_027499460.1, on the reverse strand, counting down.
TTTTAAGATCCCTACCTGCAAAATTCTTCATTCTAATGATAGCTCGTTTACCGGGACTTGTTATCTTGAGGTTAATCTTGTATAACCGATTCTTGGTTCTTGTCACCTTTATCAAAAGCTTACCTATATCATCTTTAATGGTTAGCAAATCATGCTTCATGTGAATCTCGCATCCACCTTCCGTTGCTTGACCAAGGCTTATGATATTGCACTGTAGGCTCGGAATATAGTAGACATCGGTTAACAAACGTTGCTCCCCCGTTTTCCCTTCAATTAAGACCGACCATTTTCCCCGAATATCAATACAAGATTCATCTCCGAACTTCACCTTTCCCTTGACACATTCATTCAATTCATAAAAATACAATTTATTACCCGTCATGTGATACGATGCTCTGTTGTCGAGATACCAAACATCTTTCTCCATCGGCTCGGTTTCGAAACGCGTTGGAATCACACCATCTTCATTCAGAAAAACCGTTTTCTGATCACCTTTAATCATAAATAAACTTGGATCAAAATCATCAATTTTGTTCAAATTAGATTCTTCCTTTTTCTTCAAACGTTCCGGACACGTAGACGCAAAGTGACCGAACTCATCACAACGATAACACTGAACCTGTGACATATCCTTTTTCTTCATTGACGATCCTTTCTTTGACCCGTATAGCTTGACCCACAATGTTTACCATCTCGGTTTTCACAACCATCTTGATCCTCATCCTCTCGGTCTTGACCTCCGGTTTCTCGGCCTTTTGCACGTCCCCTTGAACTCGACCAACCCTTACCTTGGCTACCAGACTGATCATACGACTTAACTTTGTAATTACTTTCTGTTCGATTGAAAAGTAACTGATCTTGTGAATTTTAAGCGCATTCTCTCCCTCGTAGACGTTCCTCAAACGCCTTAAGTCTTCCAACAGCATCTTCAAACCTCATACTATCGAGATCAACCGTTTGCTCGATTGAGGCTACCAAGTTGAAGTATTTGTCTGGAACCGCGCCAAGTAACTTTTTCACCAATACATCTTGCTCAAATACGTGACCAAGACCCGTTGCCTTTGAAATCATACCGGTTATTTTTCCCGCAAACTGATCAACAGTCTCGTCTTCCGCCATCTTGAGTTTCTCAAATTCACTTTTCAACGTAAGGAGTCAAGCCTTTTGGACTCGCTCGGCCCCAACAAATTGTGCCTTCAAAGCCGCCCATATTTCTCGAGCATTCTTGTATTGAGAAACATGAAGAAGAATATTACCTTCCATAACTTGGAGCAAAAACGAACTTGCCATTTTATTCTTCTTCGCATCAATAGCCACACCCTCATTCGGTTGAACAACTTCCCATAACTCTTGATCTTCTAAGATCGTTTCCAGCACAATCACCCATGTGACGTAATTAGTTCCATTAAGCTTTGGAACCTATAATGATATCCCCCACTCGTTTTGGGTTGGATTATTAGCCCTTCTTTGTCACCTGCCATTGACGTCGTCGAACACCCTTACTACACTTCATTGGAACAAATACAAACCAATTCAGTCTGAACAACTTTTCAGAACTAAATTCGTTTGCTCGTAAAACCCCGGTTATGAATACCTCTCGAAAACCGAATCTTATGCAAACCAAAAGGCTACTGTGCAAATTCTCAAAAATTCAATAGGTAGACTTTTTGACACCTTAATGATTAATCACAAAATCACATGTCAACTCAGAAACAATACTCCCGCTTCATGTATAAATTCACGTTGACTTTTTGTAAAATTAATATAATTTATTCTTCTTGAAGAATAAAAATACCAAAACCAGGGAAGCCTTTTTTTCCTTGTTTTCTGATCACACGAGACTCGCCCAAAAAGGCATAACCTACTTGTTTATCTTCTCCGTCCAATTCAAACTAACTGAACGAAGTAATAATAGAAACACTAGAAAGTCAGAAACCTTAAACCTTCCTTGTTCGATCTACGATTCTCGTATCATCGCCGCGATCACTGCTTTTGGCACCGAACACCCCAATTGGAAACCAACTTGTTTCCAAGTTGTCTCCGTACAAACAACCTACCCGTTGCCTACCGCCGATCTCCGATTATCGATTTCTTGAACTTGGCTCTGATACCAATTCAAGTCCCGGATCGATAATTAAACACGAACTAAACAAATAACTCTCGTTTATATTAATCCAAATGGAACTATTGAACGCCTAAAGGCTCATCATGTGGCCAAAGGATTTACACAACGATCCGGTATTGATTATATTGAAACTTTAAGTCTCGTTATTAAACCTTCTACTCTCCGCACTATTCTTTCTCTTGTTATACCTCACAACGGGTCCTTACGTCAACTAGATATTAATAAATAATAACGCCTTCCTTCAAAGTACCCTCCATGAAGATGTCTACATGGCCCAACCCACTCGTTTTATAGACGCCGCTCATCCTACCCATGTTGGTAACCTTAATAAAGTTATCTATGGTCTTAAACAAGCTTCACGAACTTGGTATACCGAGCTCAAAAGTTATCTTCTATATATCCAAAGCGTTTACTCCTACTGAATTAGACCCCCCCCCCCCATTTTTTTTATTTTCATCACTACCACCACTTCTAACCCCTATTTTTGTTCTCGTCCCTGTTGACTAGCACTGTGTTCCCGAGTTTCATTTAACTGAGGAAAGGGAAGAAAAATGAGGGATGGAAAAAATATGTTGTGTTCCCGAGTTTCATTTAAGAAAGGAAAAGAAAGGAAAATTTAAAACATGTGTTCCCGAGTTTCATTTAAAGAGAGAAAATGAGGGGAGGGAAGAGAAAATGATGAGTAAAATAAAAGAGTTTGTATATTTCCAAATTGGAAAGATTAGGAAGGAAAATAAGTTGAAGCAAAAGAGGAGATACCAAAAGAAAAGATAAGAAGAGAAAATTTTCTTTTCCTCGCCTTTCTTTTCTTAAATGAACTCAGGAACACAGATGATAGCCATTAGTCCTTCCACTTCCGCTCAAACTGCATTACCTCTCTCGCGACCAAATTTTCTCTTTAAGATCTTAACTCTCTATCCTATTTTCTTGGGTAGAAGTTCTACCTCATCCCCATGGTATTCTTCTATCTCAATAATAAGTAACATGGTGTAGTACCACGGGTTATATTGTATATCTTGGTTGTAATCCTGTTTCGTGGAGTTCTAAACGTCAACCAACATCCGCTAGATCCTCCATTAAAGCATAATTTCGATTTGTTGAAGCGGAAAGTAAACTAATAGCAAAATAGATGTTTGGACAGGGCGACAGCGGCCGGCCGCCACGTCTAGGGTTGTTTATGGCAGGTTATGCGCCTAGCTCTAATACCAAGTTAAACATAGTAATTGTAGATGTTTTTTTTAGTATTATCATAATATGAGAGTTACAGAAATATCTATATATATACACACACTTAAAATTAACATAATCATGAAACCCTAGAGTATATTCATATCATGTGTCTTTGCATATTCCAAGCTTGTTCAATTCAGTCTAATATGACAACTTAAGTGCTACACATTATTCAGCAAGCCTGATTTTTCCCTCCAGGATGAAACATATAACATATGGGCATTAAATTCATTTTGTTCATTAAAAGATTCAAGAAGGCTTGTTAAGGGTAACACATGTTGCAAGAGATGGCCAGCTTGGTAATGGTCTCTCAATAAACCTCTACTTCATCTTTTACTTGCTCTTCAATCGTCCATCTTGAGGGGGGAAACTAACGATATTCAAAATATAGACACACATGGTGGCACCAACTCTTTCCCACCATAAGTCAAGATTGTAGACTAGTTTGTGGTAATTTTATCTCATAGTGTTTTACCTGTTCATCAACTTTAGTTCGTTATGTTGTATAAATTGCGTACCTGGAGGATGTATTCAATCATTAATGCAAAACTGTAACATAGATTTCAGTCTTGGTTTCTTAAACAATTGCCTGGATTAATCTCTGAATCGTGAATCACTTTCAGATAAACCTATTTGCGGGTTACACGCAATGATTTATCGGATAAGACATAAGACAGAGATTTTCTGTAGATGGAATTGTATTTTGATGATTCTGTGAATGTGATGAACCAGAGAGAACGAGTAACCGTCTTTCTCTTCGTATGTATGCAATCGAGAGTTTCATTATATTTGTGCCAGGGAAAACATCGATAAATGTATATAGTTAATTCCCACATGAGCCCAAACATTAGTTAAGCCCATTTTACATAACACTTAAACCTAAGTAAATAAATAACAAACCCATTGTTATTATAAAAGCCCAAATAACCTTTAGGATTAAATCGAGCCCGCACGCCTGCATCACCTAACTCGTTTAATCTCTAATGTTATTTCCTCGATCGACAAGGTAATCCAATAACACTTAAATATCCAACAATCCTCCCCCATTTTAGTGATATCCATGATCAACTTAATCATCACAGAATCGCAAACGTATGCATAAATGAAAATGTCCTACAGATTGAATTTTCATCTTAGTAAATTACACGATCAAAATATTCGGATATCGGGGTGTCCTATGGATTGAACCCTTGCTATCCATTTGAATACTTCAAGGAAAAATACACATACGTTTATAAATCCAAATTCCACTCGACACAATATTTTACTAGCCTGTGTCCTAATCCTTCAAAGAATATATCAAAGCTCAAGTCCAAAGCTTCTTGAAGCAGCTAAACTTCATATTCTTATAGGTAGTTCATTATTCTCGCACCCGCAATGCAATTTATCAATGAACTATTAAGAAGCTATACTTCAACCTACTTTATCTCGCGGTCCGAACACAAACCTTGGGATGTTTATGATATTGTATTCCAATATCTATATGACAAGCTTTCCCCATTGAATTCAGCATCTAACGTTGTATTAGATGGGAATTGGGTGTCTTGACATATGATATTAATGTATGGACTTTAAACCCATCCCCATGACTGATATGTTCATAAGATCTCTTCCTAACCTTTTAGTTAGATCATCAGTCAAATTATACTCATATATTATAAACCAACTGATATCACACATTGTATTGTATAACATATAACCGTCTAGACTTTCATTATACATTTGACATAGTCATCACTATCACACCTTATAAATTTTTGTGATATCGGTTCGACCACAATGGAATTTTGTAATCACGATTTATTAGCCATTCAACCACTTTTATCAATTGTTGCAAATGCTAGAAACTCGAATTCCATTGTTAAATGATGCAAATTCATTCCTTAATTACCTAAGAAATGAAACCTTCTCCAAAAGAGAATACACATCCATAGTTAAGTAGTTTGTTTACTACTTGTGAGCACTAGGATTACCCACAACATACACTATGTAAGTCTTTGTGCAATCATAGCATACATCAAATATTCAATTAATTTTGAATATTCTAATTGTGAAATAGAATCACCTTGATTAGACATAAACTTGATATTAGGATCTACATATAGGAGTGCTAACCAAATAACAATCAAACTGATTGAAATCTTCAATACTTTCTCAGTATAATGAAATTGAATCATCTATACCATTGTTACTCCCTTTTATTATTATACGTAGGATAACATCAACCTCCCCTAAATCCTTTATATCAAAACTAGAAAATTATAATTTCTTTGTCTAATCAATCACTCTAACCCAAGTAAGATTACAAGGAACTAATCATTTCCTTCGAGATTTTATATATCTTTTCACTCCAAAATAATTCACATGCTTTGAGATGAAGATGCCATACAAACAGATTCAATAGCAAACGGGACATTTATATTAGTTTAAAACTTTGTTACACAAATATGCAAATCCAACAAGATTCCATGTTGAGATAAAATAAACTTATCTAACTCACCATTTAAAGCCAAAAATTATTTAAAACAAAATCCCAAACATGTCCTTGAAACACACAACACATAATCCAAAACAAATGTTTTCTAGGAATAAATACAAGTTTCACTTTTGAATATCTCATCCTAAGTACAGATCCATCTTCAACTGGTTCAAGTTCTTCAAACCATTCTAGATCCTTGCATACTTGACTCGTATCACCCGAGTCTACACACCATGCAATATCCTGTACATAAAAGGATTTAAAATAAACGATACATAATTCTTAACCGAATTATATTTAGAAACCATTGAACTTCTTAAGTCCAATAACAAACCCGAAACCACGATTTCGTTTATTTCGCGCCCAACGGGCATTCCTGACTTGTATACTTTAAGTGGTTGATTATTACCTGGGCCGTGACCCGTCAACCCATGTGTTTACCATCTGAACAAATATTTAATAATATTTTTATTTCATTCATATTCATACTTTAATATAAATATTGTTTCTTTGAATCAAATCCTATTTTGTGTGTTACAAAATTTAACATGTCTCGAATGAAACATTGAATCAACTACAAAACTCATAGGTTTTGTCATATTTAACATAGAATTAGTAAGTGTACCTTGTGAAGAATTTAGGTCTGTTGACCCATTTGGACCAGCCTTATAAGACTTATTTTCCCCCACAACTTTCACTCGACTATCTTTCTTGATGTATCCCGGTTTACCACGTCTCCAACAAGTTATTTTAGCTTTATTGTTAAAATGTTGATTGCCACATAGTGAGCATGCGTTTATTTCTCATTTTATGTTATGTCATAACATAAAATATCATAGTACATATATATAATTGAAGTCACATAAACAAAAACCTCTACCAAGATCTAATATATAGCATGATACTTCAACTATTTGCATGAACCACCCTAATATAATACGAACCACGTGGTCGTGGGTTCGGGTCCCACGGATTGAAGAGGTAGGTCCCAGCAGAGCCCAGTTGGACCCGCAAGACTCACCTTAAACAGGGACGTCTGCGCAGAGACCAACTGGATCCGCAGGACCAACCATGCTCAGAGAAGTGACGTCCTTACGCGCAGTATGCAAGCTGGTCCCGCAGGAAATGCCTCCCATGGTGAAGGACTCCGCCTGTTCCCGCAGCCTCGGATACAAGCCATGAGGGAAGGCCACCCGCGCAGCATGGCTACACGCACAAGGCACTTAGCTCTCAATCGTTCAGTGTCACCTGAAGGAATGAGCCAAGCCGGGAGCAATCCCGCACAGAGGCGGGAGGGGGAATACTCCCGCCCAAATAAGCCAGTCCGTATACTGAAGGATCTTTTACTGTACCTGACGAGGTATGGACAAAAGATCTGATCAGAGATGCGACAGCTCACTGACAGCAGCATGGCAGACAGCACGCCACAGCACTGTGACCAATAGCCGCCGCCTACCCACCAACTCTGCCATACCACGTGCCTAGCCTGTAGTTGGCAGAAGAGGAAGAGTGCACGACACGCCTGCTCTGTGTCAGCCGCTACCTATCCACCACTCACAGGCAGGGCACGTGCATAGGTTACAGTTGGTAGCGTGTTGGGCCGGCTAAACCCCTTGGAAACCTACCTTCGGCTATAAATACCACAAATGGTATGATCATCTGATCTTATCATATCTTATTACATTATCATCATAATATACCTGATATCTGCTCTAGCAATCTCTTAATATACTTTTATATTTAAAGAGCAATCTAGTCTGATTCTCACGCCGGAGGGTGGTCACAAGGAGGAACCCCCCCCTTCTCAGTGACGAGCTCACGGTGTCTGTTTTGCAGGTTATCAGAAGAACCATCTTCCAAGGGTCTAACCCCTCGTGGGAAACATCTCTCCAACCCCCAGGTTACCGGTAGCCTACCCCGGGGCTGGTTAGTGTTTCTTCATTGGCGCCATCCGTGCATAAAGCTAGAACTACAATTTTCTCCAGTTTTTCAAAACTTTATACAAAAGATGGTTAGAGAAATTCCGGTAACCACAACCCCAGCTATTGGGGGGAATACCGGCAACACAGTTTTTACAAACACTACTCCGGCTACCAAAGCCGGAGCAAGTGAAGTAAATTTTACGAACACTACCCCACTTACTAAAGCAGGGGCAAGTGCAGTAAATGACCGCCTACTGGGATCCACCGATACCCAGTTTGAAAAACGAAGACTCCCCCGCCAGACTCTCGACGAAGTCAAGGCATGGGCGGAGGCACGACAAAAGGAATTCCAGGCTGAGTTGAACGAACGCTTGCGTTCCGTGCAACAGGCCGACGAATTCGAATACTGGGAGGATGACTCAGAGGAATCCGACTCCGACGCGAACCCTCGTCATAAGGCAAAAGGGAAGCGTAAAGAAACGGAAACCCAACCGAAAAGGCATTTTGGACAAGCCTTCAAACCAAAAAGCATAGATGGAAGTCCACGAGACTTCTCTAAAACGTTCAGACCAAACGTTACAAATGCAGGAACGTCCAAATTTGCAAGGGACATTGCTGAAGCAATCGCCCCGAAAAGTGCTAAACAAATGCCTAACATAGGCACATATGACGGCATATCTGATCCAGACGATCATTTGAACAGGTTCATAGCAGGGGCAACCGTTAGCAATTGGACGGAACCCACGTGGTGTTACATGTTCCAAATGACGCTGGTGGGGGCTGCTAGGGCTTGGTTCGATCGTTTACCGGTTAACCACATTTACGATTGGGCAGACTTCCAGCAGAAGTTTAGCCAACACTTCAGCCAGCAGCGAAAGTATACCGAGGAGCAATGGACAATCCTCAAATGCACACGGGAAGAAGATGAATCTCTGCCAAACTTCATCACTCGCTTCAACTCAAAGAAGTTAAGTTTGGGCAATATCAGCGAGGATCTTGTTCGCGCAGCCTTCATCCAGGGCGCGCAAGACCCAGAGCTTATCCGCACCCTAACGGGTAAAGATGGAATGCCATCCACATGGGATGGCATCATGACAGCAGCCAAACGCTATGCGGAAACGGAGAAGCAACTGGGTAGAGACCTTCCGCAGAACACAAACCTTTACACCCAGAGGACGAGAGAGGACAACGTCCTCACCGCCCGATTGAACAAAAAACGGAAGCAAGGCATTTGGCAGTCAAGGGTAAACTTTGACACCTCATCCGGCTTACAGCACCGATTGGGTGAAAGGGATAATGTAAAGCCGCACCGGAACTCCAGGTGGACGCCACTTACCAAAAGCGTCACTGACATATTTGCTACTGAGGAGCTCCCATGGCCAAAGCCTCCAGTAATCCGGCATCGTCACGATGCTGATCGGAGCAAGTACTGTGACTATCACAGAACAAAAGGCCACAACACCGAAGAATGCATAGACGTAAAAGACATGGTCGAAACATTCGTCAGAGATGGGACGCTCGCGCACCTCGTGGCGAAATAAAAGCTAGGCAGGCGAGTGCGTATAGAACCCCAGCTGGGGAAAACACGAACCAATTTCAGCTTCAAAATCGAGACTACATGCTGCGTAAAGAACGAGATCCCGAACCAGGTGCGTATCGGCTCGATGGCACTCCCATCCCAACATGGAAGGGAGTTCAATTACACAGTTTGCATGTAATCAATTCCAATTTGTAAAAGAAGGCCAAGAGCCACTTCTAATGGAAATGATTCTCTTTAAGAATATCGAAGCTGATGATTTTACATTTATACTTTTCTGAACACTAATATGCCGGTTTTCACCGCATAATTACGTGAAGTCATTGCATGGGAAGGCGGTCCTACCCGCACGAACCCAATAACGTGACAAACCTTCACGCAGCTCAGTTGAATGGGAAAAAGTTCAGCACCCAAAAATGAAAGTGCCGGTCTATCCGCATGAATCATTAAGGAAACTGAATAATAACCTGTCAACAACCGCGCGTCGAACGGTTAAAACTATCCAACACTGGTGACGACATTCACATTACGTGAAGTCGTTGCGTGGGAAGGCGGTCTTACCCGCACGAACCCAATAACGTGGCAAACCTTCACGCAGGTCAGTTGAAAGAGTTCATCCCATTAAATGAAAGTGCCGGTCTATCCGCATGAATCATGAAAGGAAAATGAACACTAACCTATCGACAACCGCGCGTCGAACGGTTCAAAACAAAATTCTTAAAAAGATGAGAAAAACCTACACGCAGGTCAGATAAGGGTAAAGTTCTGCCATCCTACTAAGTGCAAGTGACGGTTCTACCCGCACAATCACGAAAGAGGAAGCAAAACTTCACCTATTATCAACCACGTTCAAAGGTTAACTTATCCTCAAAAGATGAGAAACCTACACGCAGGTCAGATAAGGGTAAAGTTCTGCCATCCTACTAAGTGCAAGTGACGGTTCTACCCGCACAATCACGAAAGAGGAAGCAAAACTTCACCTATTATCAACCACGTTCAAAGGTTAACTTATCCTCAAAAGATGAGAAACCTACACGCAGGTCAGATAAGGGGAAAGTTCTGCCATCCTACTAAGTGCAAGTGACGGTTCTACCCGCACAATCACGAAAGAGGAAGCAAAACTTCACCTATTATCAACCACGTTCAAAGGTTAACTTATCCTCAAAAGATGAGAAAAACCTACACGCAGGTCAGATAAAGGTAAAGTTCTGCCATCCTACTAAGTGCAAGTGACGGTTCTACCCGCACAATCACGAAAGAGGAAGCAAAACTTCACACCTATTATCAACCACGTTCAAAGGTTAACTTATCCTAAAAAAGTAAGAAAAACCAGCACGCAGGTTAGATAAAAGTTAAAGTTTAGCCATCCTACCAAGTGCAAGTGACGGTTCTACCCGCACAATCACGAAGGAGGAAGCGAAACTTTAACCCACTATCAACCACGTTCAAAGGTTCTTATTCTGAACACTTGGAAAATTGCTAATTTAAACTAAGTATGCAAGTCATAAGTTTATAAAGCAAGGAACCCAAAGAAGGAAATAACAGTCTTATACGCAAAAAGATTAATATTTCAATGATGTATTACAACAGTGGCCGGGTAACTACCCGCCTAAAAGAAATCTATACAAAGCTGTCTATCCTAACGGTGGGAAGAGATCTTCAGGATCAGGCTTCAGGGCCACCTCCGCTTGGACCAGCACCGTCTGAGCGTGGCTGCCCAAGGAAAGCCTTAAGGATGTTTAGCCCATCATCAGCAGCAGCAGCTTCATTCACCTTCTCCACCACTGGATGCGGGAAGGCAGCATACTGGTTCACAGCTTGGTCATAAGCAACTTCAGTATTAACATTGAATAAAGGGAAGTTGGAGGGCGGAAAGCCTCTCTCAGCAAACCCTAGACCAAGCAGGAAACCAGTCTTCTCCCCATCCTCATGAGAAGCGTTGAGGGCTGCGCTCATTGCATCGTCGTAAGAGGTCTCTGAAAGGACCCGACGCACAACCTACAAAAGAAAATTACAAGTTAGAACATTTTCTAATTACGAGCGGAAAGCGTAAAGAAAAAGATAAAGATACCTGAGGCAACGCTTCTCGAAGCAGCCATTGGAGGGTAGCTTGACTTTCTTTGTAAGCACGTTCGGCTCCGTTTTTACCAAGGTTGGCAAGTTGAACTTCCTTGGCGGCAGCCTCTTCGACGCTTTTGAGTTTCCTTTCAGTGCGGTCAAGCACCCCCCTCTGGTCAAGGATCTCCTGCAGCTTCTTGGCATCTTCCATTGCCAAGGCGTCATGAGCATGCTGAAGAGCCTTTAATTTGCATTTAAGCTGCTCATTCTCTTCGCGAAGCGGCTCAACAACAGCTTCAGCCTTGGCAGCCCTCTCAGTTGAGTTTCGCGCAGTCTCCTTGGCCAGCCGAAGCTGTTCATTCACAGCTTGGGCAGCCTTGGAGCGGGCCTCGAGTCGCGCCTGGACTTCAACCTCGAGGGCCTTGAATGCCTTCTCCTTCTCGGCTGCGGCAGCGGCCAACTGCCGGTTCTCCTCCCGAAGAGCCCGCGCTTCAGATATATCTTTGGCGCAAGCTGCTTTTAACTTGTCGTTTTCACGACAAAGCAGCTCGACGCGGGGCTGCGTTCGGGCCTGGAGAACCCGAAGCTCATTGGTTAGCCTACCCTCTTGGTAGCTAGCCATGGCTTCCCCCAACGCACCATGAGGAGCAGCGTGGCGAGCCCAGTCCACGCACTCCACAGGGGTGCGAAGGGTTGTTCCTCGGCGTATGTTCCATCTTGGAACATACACTTCATTGGAATCCGACACTGCAAAAGAAACAAAGGCAGTTAGGAAAAGATGATAAAAATATATAAGGGAAAAAGAACCCTACGTACCTGTAGGGTCAATAACAGGCCGATAGCCGCCAAACCCATCACCTGAACCTAAAGGAAATCCATCCAACAGGTCAGGCAGACGGGAAGGTGGCATAGATCGGCGGGAAGCCTGGCGCATACCTGATGGTCCGGCCGTCGGTGGCGGTGGCGCAGGTATAGTGGCAGCCGCTGTGGTAGCCATGTTTGGCGCCACCTTCTCAGCAACAGTAACCGCCGGCTCCGTGAAAGATGCTGTAAAAATTGCACTCACGGCCGGCGGAGACACCTTCTCAGCTGGAACAGCCTCAGGAAGGCTGGAACCAGCGGAAGCAGGCGTAGACGCCTGGGTCGACGCCTCGGGAAGGCTGACCGAGCCTACCGTCATTGGCGGGGGAATACTTGCTCCAACTCCACCCTGGAATGCGTCAACATCCACACCTGCACAAGCAAAAGTGTTAGAAAAATTTATTTGAAACAACAAATCTAGACAAGAATTATGGGGGTACTCACGGGGTTTCTTGAGCTTGAACGCACGGACGAGCGGGGGCGAACCCGATGGAGCCGGCCTCTTGACACCGGTAACCGTCGTCGTCGCTGCCTCCCCGGAGGTAACACCTGCAGCCTCCGGAGCGGTGGTCTCCTCACCACCGGGCTTCCCCGCCACCTCTGCATTATCTGACTCCGAGTCAGATAGGATTACCGGGTCGGCCGTAGAGGCCACCTTCTCCTTGCCCTTCCCGACGGCAGCCTTTTTCTTCCGCACCAGTGGAGGACCTTCTGCGGATTCCTCAGAAGAAGAAATGTCATGAACTCCAGCAGCAGGCACAGCATTGAGAGGTTCAGGGTAGAAGATAGGCTTACCTGGCCGTCGGTGGCTCAGGATCTCTTGGCCTGGCGGGTAAACCTCCACGAACCGACCCGCGGTCTGCTCTAAGATGGGCAACTCGTTCTCGTCCAGAGCACGAGTACCCATCCGCGCGGGACCATCTTCCTCCCGCGGGTTCAGGAGCGACTGAAGATCGTTCCCCTCTGAAATCAACAAGAAAGTTAGTAAAAATCGAAGTCAGCAAAATGAAACAAGACGTACCATAAGGGACAAAGTTCGAACCATATTCAAGGACGATCGGAACCTTATCCGCATTCGCCGCCTTCCACACCCGGCTCATCCCCAACATCACCATCACCGACTCCGGAAAACGGAAAACCGGGGACTGGACCCGGGAAATCTTCGAGAACCATTCCGCCTCCTCGTAGTTGAGGGCGGGAAGGTTCGGAAGCGCCTGGCCATTCTTGAACTTCATGGCGATGGGGATGGCGCGAGCGGATATGAAGAAGAACTCTCTTCTCCATGAGCGAAGACTCCGCTCGGTGGTACAAATCTTTAAACCCTTGATACGGGTTGTAAGAGTGTACCACCCTTGGATGCACCTCCATGTATAGAAGGTCATCAGGCGATCAACGAGGGGCTCAAGGCCCAGTATCCGGCACACCCACTCAAAGTGCCGGACCTTGGCAATGGCCATGGGGTGCACCTCTGTCAGGTGCACACCGTGCCTCTCTAGGACACGGTACACAAACTTTGTCAACGGAAACCTAAGGTTCCCGTAGACAAAGAATGCAGCATAAACCCCGATCTTGCCACTAGGGGCATCGTACACAGTATGGTGGGGTTCAGGAAACTCAGGCTCGAGAGACTCGAGCATGAACTTCCTGACGATATACTGGTACAGATCGACAGGAAGAGAGCACTGGCATTCGCCAGCAGTCTTCTGGTCATCAGCATCATGAGAAGACATGGTGGAAGAAAGATGAAAAGAGATTTCAGGGTAAAGCTTTACTGAACAGAAAAATTCGCCGGAAATTACTTGAGAAGAAGAGATGAAAGTGGAAAGTGTGAATTGCAAATAACCCTCTCCCCCTTTATATAGTAATCGCAATTAATGCGGTGAATTTAATGCGGAGGAGAGAGAAATCAAATGTGCAATGAAACTATGACACGTGGCAAAAAGCAAGCTGGCAACAGCTGTTGAAAGGACGTGTGCCAGTAATTTCGCGGCCACGCGCCCGAAAAATCGCTCCCACGCGCCTGAAAAAGCGACTGGAATGACCATGTTCTGTCACGTCACCATAACTTCCTGCACGTCCTGACACAGTCAGAAGAAACCGTCGCACGACGTTTCAGAGGTTTATCTTTTCACCAACTCTTCGAATTTCAAAATTCAAACTTCGAAAGTATTAAAAAGTAAGCGGGAAAATACCCCTTACCCCTTGGCAAGCAAGTAACCGTAAGACGGATGCGGGTACAGTGTAAAGGCAAAACCCTTCACATACCTAGCACCCGCAGGGAATTGAAGCCAAATAAACCTTGGCAAACAAGTAACCGTAAGCCGGCTGCGGGTACAGTGTTAAGGCAAAACCCTTCACATACCTAGCACCTGCAGGGAATTGAAGCCAAGAACCTTGGTGAACAAGTAACCGTAAGACGGATGCGGGTACAGTGTTAAGGCAAAACCCTTCACATACCTAGCACCCGCAGGGAATTGACGCCAGGAATACCTTGAGAGTAAAGTAACCGTAAGACGAGCGCAGGTACAGTGTTAAGGCAAAACCCTTCACATACCTAGCGCTCCGCTGGGAATTGAAACCAAGAAGGATCTTCTGGGCAATGCTTGCGGAAACGGAAATAGCATCCCCGCATAGCGGGAACATCGAGAACTACGTTGTTTGAAGCTCCAGGATGGAATTGGTGGTCTTAACATAATTGATCACTATGTTCAAAACTACCAAAACCTCATGGAAAATACATACAACTGGGACTCAATGCTCCTGACTTGCGAGGAGGTTACAGACCTACCCGCATCATACCCAAAGACCAAGCAGGAAACTCGGGCATTTCTGCAAGTGACAAGGACTTCCGCGGAAAGAATCCCCATGGAAAACCTTACAAAACCCCTTTTCAAAACCCTTTGCTCAAGTCCAAAAGTTCACCTCACTTCATTAAACACTCATGAGAAGAACATTGGACTGGGGGGACTTGAAGAGGTAGGTCCCAGCAGAGCCCAGTTGGACCCGCAAGACTCACCTTAAACAGGGACGTCTGCGCAGAGACCAACTGGATCCGCAGGACCAACCATGCTCAGAGAAGTGACGTCCTTACGCGCAGTATGCAAGCTGGTCCCGCAGGAAATGCCTCCCATGGTGAAGGACTCCGCCTGTTCCCGCAGCCTCGGATACAAGCCATGAGGGAAGGCCACCCGCGCAGCATGGCTACACGCACAAGGCACTTAGCTCTCAATCGTTCAGTGTCACCTGAAGGAATGAGCCAAGCCGGGAGCAATCCCGCACAGAGGCGGGAGGGGGAATACTCCCGCCCAAATAAGCCAGTCCGTATACTGAAGGATCTTTTACTGTACCTGACGAGGTATGGACAAAAGATCTGATCAGAGATGCGACAGCTCACTGACAGCAGCATGGCAGACAGCACGCCACAGCACTGTGACCAATAGCCGCCGCCTACCCACCAACTCCTGCCATACCACGTGCCTAGCCTGTAGTTGGCAGAAGAGGAAGAGTGCACGACACGCCTGCTCTGTGTCAGCCGCTACCTATCCACCACTCACAGGCAGGGCACGTGCATAGGTTACAGTTGGTAGCGTGTTGGGCCGGCTAAACCCCTTGGAAACCTACCTTCGGCTATAAATACCACAAATGGTATGATCATCTGATCTTATCATATCTTATTACATTATCATCATAATATACCTGATATCTGCTCTAGCAATCTCTTAATATACTTTTATATTTAAAGAGCAATCTAGTCTGATTCTCACGCCGGAGGGTGGTCACAAGGAGGCCCCCCCCCTTCTCAGTGACGAGCTCACGGTGTCTGTTTTGCAGGTTATCAGAAGAACCATCTTCCAAGGGTCTAACCCCTCGTGGGAAACATCTCTCCAACCCCCAGGTTACCGGTAGCCTACCCCGGGGCTGGTTAGTGTTTCTTCAGTTGCACTTTTATTTCAAAACCTATAAAAATTATAATTATTTCATTTTTATTTCAAAACCTATAAAAATTATATCTGCTTCACAGGGTCATTAGCTATCACAGAAATGCCTAGACTTTTACGCTCAATTGGTTAAGGGGAGCGTAAGATTTGGAACAATAAACTCAAATTCAAGAAAGCGTACTCCATGTTGAAACCTAATCTGGTCGCCATCAACAAATTAAATAATTTTTTTTTCTTTGTAACACTTAATAGAATTTGTAAATTAGGATTTCCATCAAACAAGATTTAACAACCAATCAATCATCAATTTATAATTTAGGGTTCCCATCTAAAATCAAATTATACCACAGGCTACTAAAATAAACCCTAAATACGAACTATAAATTTTTTCTTGTAATTAATCGCCACTTAATCAAATTAAACCCTAATAGGTTTATCTTTGTTGTATAAATTGCGTACCTGGAGGATGAATTCGATCATTAATGCAAACCTGTAACATAGATTTCAGTCTTGGTTTCTTGAACAATTGCCATCTCTGAATCGTGAATCACTATCAGATAAACCTATTTGCGGGTTACACGCAATGATTTATCGGATAAGACAGAGATTTTCTGTAGATGGAATTGTATTTTGATGATTCTGGGAATGTGATGTACCAGAGAGAACGAGTAACCGCCTTTCTCTTCGTATGTATGCAATCGAGAGTTTCATTATATTTGTGCCAGGGAAAACATCGATAAATGTATATAGTCAATTCCCACATGAGCCCAAACATTAGTTAAGCCCATTTTACATAACACTTAAACCTAAGTAAATAAATAACAAACCCATTGTTATTATAAAAGCCCAAATAACCTTTAGGATTAAATCGAGCCCGCACTCCTGCATCACCTAACTCGTTTAATGTCTAACGTTATTTCCTCGATCGACAAGGTAATCCAATAACACTAAAATATCCAACACGTTATCCTTTGTATCTATATATATTGTACATAGTTCATTAGTGAAATACATTAAGCTTTACTAAACTTTATAGTACCAAAATTTATGATTATATCTCTACATTTAAGTAAAGTTATGTTGTCTAGCCTCTTACAAAATCGTTCATTGCAATTTCAAATGAGAGTTAATACCATGTGCAACATTGTTTGTCGCGTAACACTTGGCGAGAAAACTGCTAAAGAATTCAAGGAGAAGATCAATGATGAATATCGAGCCAACATGTAACACACTTTTCGAAACAGAAAAATATTATGACCACCTTGTATATCAATGAATCAATCATCAATAAACATTATGTTGTTAACTGAAAAATGTTGTTGACAGGCTACTGGATGATTTACCTTTGGTTGTTCCTGACTCGCCACCGTTATATCAACTCGGGTACTTTGTTGGTGGTAAAGCACGGTATGCAAATGTCAGTTTTTTTTTGAACGGGAATAAATCATATAAATTTTAACTGTTGCTCTTGTTAACCGGTGACAAAATTAGAACTTTTTAACCGTTAAGTTGGGTATATTTATTTCCACAATTCAATTACTTTTTATGATACAATGTAATGCTATGCAGACGACAGACGATAAGTATTTTATCAACAACCACTTATCATTCGTAGTTAGCTTCCACCAGAATTCGGAAGTACCCTCCGGAAGAATTGTTGGGTTTAATGTTAAAGCTTTCAGGTAAAATAATGGTTTTGGTTTTGCAAGTTGCAACTCTGGCAACATCTTTGTTCTTAACTGTAAACCTACATAAATATATTTTGTATGACTGTTTATTAATTTCTCTTCAGTGTCAATCATAAATATGATGGTCAATGGAGTCACAAAA
Source organism: Bidens hawaiensis (assembly GCF_021521415.1). Lineage (NCBI taxonomy): Eukaryota > Viridiplantae > Streptophyta > Magnoliopsida > Asterales > Asteraceae > Bidens > Bidens hawaiensis. The sequence continues at coordinate 13,797 of NW_027499460.1, read as the reverse complement.
CACGTTTGACCACGTGCGACCCACGTGCAAAACGTTTGGTCGACGGCTCTGATCCTCCTCAAGAAGTTGATGATAAGAAGGAAATCATCTTCACTTATGATGTCGAGTTCCTTGTACGTATATAAGATTCGGGCCCAGTTTATCTGTATATAATCTGGTTAGCGTTGTGTTTTATTTTTAATATGTCAAATCGGTAGAGCTAAATGATTTAACTTAAAAGAAAATGAGTTATTGGTTTTGAAACGCGTACGATTACAAATGTATAAAAGGGAAAATTACCATAACAGACATTTTCTCATTTTTTGTTTAAAGTAGACATTACATTTTACCATACCAAAACTTAGTTATATCATCTGACCAGAAGTAGCCACATTAACTCCGTAGGCTGAGACGGCTAAGGTTTAGCCGCCACTTTTTGAGATGGCTAAAAGTCCATTTTCTAGTTAAATATTTTTTGGTTAATATTGACTGTTTTTGTAATTTTCCCTATATAATAACAATTTAACTCTTTTTTCAAAGTAATATACTATTCATCTAATAACAAAGTTTCCACAAAATCATTAAAGAATATAAAATAAAATTTGGAAAGTACAGAGTTTGTAGGTAGGCCCGGCTTAATTAGTCTGAGTCTGTTTGGCCATAGAACAAGCCTGGCCTACCTATTTCGTCATGTCTAAATTGTCTGCTTTTATTGGACACACAGGAGACTGATATTAAATGGCCATCAAGATGGGACACTTATCTTTTTCTGGCTGATGATCAAATTCACTGGTTTTCACTAGTTATGATTGTTCTTTCAATGTCCGGTATGGTGGCTATGATCATGTTAAGAACACTACACGGTGACATTATCGATTACGACCAATTAGAAACCTTGGAAGAGGCGCAAGAACAAACATGCGAAAACTTGTTCAAGTGAAATCTCCGGGCAAACTTGGTACATTAACCCGTATGTCTCGATCATGATTGGTGGAATATTACCATTTGCGGCGGTATTCAACGAGCTCTTTTACATGTTAACTTCAGTCGGTTTACATCAATTCTACTACATATTCGGTTTCACGTTTGTCGTTTTGATCATAACGTGTGCCGAGATCACAATCCTGTTATGTTATTTCCAGTCAAGTGGTGAAGATTACCAATCGTGGTGGCGATCGTATTTAACAGCGGGTTCTTCCGGCTTTTATCTCTTCATATATGCAACATTCTACTTCTTCACAAAACTGAATATCACAGAGCTTGTTCCGGGTATTTTGTATTTCGTGTATATGTTTATTGCATCTTGTATGGTTTTCGTGTTGACGGGTACCATCGGATTCTATGCGTGTTTGTGGTTCCCTAAGCTTATTCACCTTCCGGTGCCGACAGTTGCATACGAAGAAAATAAGGTTGCAAACGCAGAAACGGGAAAGGAAAACACTGAAACGAAAGAGAAAATTCGGTTAATGTTGAGGAACATAATAAATAACTTCCCAACAAGTTAAGCATATGTATGTTTTAGTATTTAGCACTGAATAATTTTATATGTTTGGATATTTTTATGAACTTGTAAAACTTATATCAAAGTATTAAAGTAAGCATATTATGTTATTAACATACAACACAAGATACAACAAATCACTAATCAGCATCAGCAGTAAAATCCGGTTCCGGTGGCTTCTGTAACTTCATCAACTCTCTAGCACTCTTCAAATTTCGGTTCCGGTGGACCCCACAAAGAGCGTTCGCAGCGAACTTAGAAGCCAGAAAGGCAGCCCCGATGCTGTAAGAACCACCTCCATTGTTCTTACCGGCGGCTAACTCCGCCGCCTCCTCTTCCTTCCTCCGCTGCTCCAATATCTTCCGTTTAGAATACCGCCGCCAGGCCGCTTGAATAAAGCATGCCGCCCAAGTCCGCCACTGCTGCGAGTAAAACCGAAACGTGTGTTGCACCTGCCGACTGTGAAGCCGCCTGAACTGGCCCGCAACGAACTTAAGTTCATCGGCTGGTAACGCGAATGCTTCCACTTCTCTTAGTGCCTTTACGGTTCTAGTGGAAGACGGGAGGTTAGACCCGGTTTTAGGGTCGAGGGCCCATGTTAACAGCTCCTCACCGCAAAAGTCACCTTCTTTTAGAAACCCGCTGTTGAAAAACCCGCTGCTCCCGCCGTCCGTTGTTGCACTCTCGAGACGACCGCGTATGATGAAAAGCATTTCATCAACCGGATCGCCTTCGCGTACGATGTAAGTGTTGTTTGTGAATAAACACGGCTTTAAGCGTTCGCAAATCGCGTCGAGTAACCGTTCATCCATGTCTTCAAATAAGGGGACCTACAAGGAGATTGGAAATTGAAATAATAAATTGATTTGTTAAATATAATAATTATTCATAGGCATGTTAATAAACCAAACATTTAGTGAACAGTTGACTAACCGTTCAGCGAGAAGTTTGTTTATGATCGTTTATATTAATAAACGAACGGGCCTGAACAAAACTTTTTGCACATTTATGTTTGTTTAGTTTTGTCCGTTTATGTCAATTATGTTTGTTAGTTTACATTGTTTAAGTTTATTCATTCATGTTCATTAATGTATGCATTTGAATTTTTTAGGTCCATTACATTTTAGTCTCAATCAATCAATCAATCATACCCAGTGAAGTCCCACCAACAGCAAAGCTATAGGTAGGGTCTGGGGAGGGTGGGATGTAGGCACACCGTACCTCTATCCAAAGGGATAAAGAGGTGGCTTCCAGAGAGACCCTTAGCTCTAAAGTACATATGTATGAAGCAGTATAAAGGAAGTCAAAGTTCAACAGTAATAGTAATAATAATAGTAATGAAAATAATAATAATAATAATAATAATAATAATATATGGAAAGAATATACTAATATTAGATATATGGGAAGAATAATACTAATAATAATACTAATACTAATACTATATATGTGACCATAAAAGGTAAATAGAAGCCCTAAGGAATTCCTTTCTCCCTAAAAATCCTTAACTCTAATTCTACTTCTCCATGAATTCCTATCCTCAACCATGTCCTCGGAAAGGTTTAAGTCTATCAAATCATGCTTAATCCTCTCATCCCACGTCAATTTAGGTCGTCCTCTACCTCTCCTCCCTTCTACAGTAATGTTTCCTACAGATCTAACAGGATTCGTCGGCTGTCTTCTCTTCACATGTCCAAACCATCTCAATCTCCACTCTCTTATCTTGTCTGCTATTTTCGCAACCCCTAATCTCTCTTGAAACACAACGTTTCTTATTCGGTCTAACCTTGTGTGCCCACACATCCAACGTAGCATTCTCATTTCTACTACCTCCATCTTCCGCACTTGTGCCTTCTTGATGGCCAACAATCCGTTCCATATAACATCGCAGGTCTAACCGCAACCCTATAAAATTTTCCCTTTAGTTTAGTTGGGAAGCTCTTATCGCACAATATACCTGTGGCTGCTTTCCATCTACACCATCCTACCTGAACTCGATGGGTCACATCACTGTCTAATTCCCCAGCGCTCTGAACAAATGATCCTAGATACATTTTAGTCTAGTTTTAGAAATTCAAACATTGCCCGTTACAATTAAGTCTAATTTATTAAACCTTTTAGGCCCAACACATTCTTGTTCACATTTACATTTAATTGTTGTTAGCTCAATTTTGTTCGTTCATTTATTTCATTTGTTTATATTACAAACATGTTAATTTTCTTAACGAACGGACACGAACAAGAAACCCTTGCTTGTTTGTTTGTTCGTGTTCGATCGTTTGTTTGGTTAAAGTTAGAAGAACGAACACGGACATGCTCCATTTGTATTCCTTCACTTCATTGACAAGCTTTAACTATTCAAATTTCGCCAAATGATTCTTGGACTACAATGTTGCCCTTGAAGATCAAAGGGATGAAATGACTAAAATGCACTCATGTGAAAAATAATTAAAAAGAAGTTATTACCCTTTTGACCAAACCGAGACAAAGATGACGTTTAATGTCTCTTCTAAGATCCTTAGGTAGATTTTGAACCAAATTTTCCTCATCAACTCCACGTGTTTCCAACCACTTATATTGATCATATTTTCTCACACGCTCTCTCAAATCATGTGGAAGTAACCGGTGATGCATCCATTGTTCTGAGTCCCGTCTTTTGATTCTCATTTCTTCAAGTCGTATAGTAAGAGATTGAAGATACGTCTGTTAATGGTAACAAACCAACAAACCAAGTGAGATCAATGGCAAAATATAGATTTTATTAATTGCTACACTTGATATGAAGTAAGCCTTAATGAAGCAAAGGTAGCTGAGAAAATAGATAATCTAAAAAGGAACTCAAAATATGGGACTTTTGACCTGTTTACCTATGAATGGGTCAATCTGGGCTGTGTTTTATCTTAAATAGGCCAATTAAAAGAAATTAGCTAGAAGTTACATTTTATTCATACAACCTCCTAAATCGTTTTAACTCAACATGTTAGATTGTTTGTACAATAATACTGTTCTTTAATTAAATACTTGAATTAATTATTTATTATTTATATATATATAATAGACAGAGTGTTTGCAGGTTCAACCCAACCTGATTTGAACCTAAAAGTGACTCTTTTCAACCCGAAACCATTTTGACTAGTTACCTGACCCACCCATTTTTCCACCTCTGCACCATCCTATACTTCTAAAGAATGTAAACACCATATGTTGTTTTGTCTAGTTAACCGACCCACACATTTCGATCCATACTTGAATGAAACTTTTTAACTGATTTTCAAACCATCTGCTCCCACATTATGGTGTGCCAACTTGGGACTTGGGTACAACATATCTGTTGGCCAATGCCAATCAAGCCCACACAAAACATGTTAAAATTGATTTTCATTTTGTCAAAGAAAAGACGCACATATCAACAAATGATCAGATTGCTGACATCTTCACAGAGCCTCTACTGACTCAACTTCTATTTCTACGAGACCAGCTGTGGGTCATCCCCTATCCTTATCTTGCGGAGGAATATTAGACTAGCATTGTAACTATCATATTAGGGTAGTACTAAACTGTATACAACTGTTTTTAGCATTAATGAGCAACAAGGCTCGATTATTATGGTCGTCCTTAGCAGGTCTAATCTAAAAACACAAATTAACTAAATTGGAAATGGGTTGAATAGGTCTTACAAGTTGAAAGTTGCCTAAAGTGTAAATTTTAAAGCTTATAGCCTCCTAAAAACTAGTTTTAGAAAATTCAGATAAATACAATTATAGTTATAGAATAGTGTTTTGTAAGTATAATTATATTTAGCGCATTAATCATTTATAAGAATTGGTCAAAAATGTGATCAGGTCAACCCAGCCCGAACCATCCATTATTCGACCTGTAACTTAAATCAATGAGACAATATCAAGATGGTAAGTAGTAGTGGCATCACCTGCATGTTTCCAATTAAAAGAGCAAAGAGGATGAGACCAAAAATGGCTAGAGCAATGGAAAATATAGATTCTCCAGGATAAGTGCTGGTTTCAAGCCCCTGCCCTAACGTGCTGTCACAGAAACAAATATTTCATTCTGCTAAGTGTTAAGAATCATAAACAATATCTAAAAACCAAGTGAAGAGATAAATTTTACCTCAAATTCTATAGTCCCCACCACAGGCAGTAGCAGTACTTAGAAACAAACTTAGTTGATGACACGATCCCTGATGAAAGAGCCTGCTCGAAAATCCCAAAATCAAATGGCGGGTTATCACCATCTGTGGTACAAGCTTCGGTTAAAACCGAGCTACTGACATTGCTCCATTTATCATAACCATCCATGTGGTTGTTTCCACAGTACAAGAAATCTTTGTTACAAATGCCTTTACAAGCTCTTTGCCAGCATGTATCATTGCGTTCTACAGACAATAAATACCAGAAGGCCCCGACTATCTGAAAAAGAAAAGCTTGTATCATGTATGGTATGCATGGCATGCATACGAAAAAACTGATCCAGAAAAACTAAACCCAAACAAAAACGAACAGTTTGGTTATAAGTTTTCATAAGAACTAAACTTTTGGAGTTTCGGTTCGGTTTTAGTTTTACATGTAAATTTATAGTTTTTCAATTTCAAGTTTTACATGTAACTAAACCCGAAGTAATTTCTAAGGATTTAATAAATAGCGTAACTCAAATATTGTAGCCCAAATGAATAATAATCATAATCAATTAACTATTAATTAACAAAAAGATTTAGGCCCAAAAATTTCAAGCCCCGAGAACAAAACCAAAAGACCGAAACCGAACCGAATATATAGATTTTCATTTTTTTACTTTGAACTTTTTAAGTAATTTTTAAGATATTACTAAATAGTGTAACTCCAATATTTTACCCAAATGTATAATAATCAATTAACTATTAATTAACAAAAGATTTAGACCCAACAAATTTAAACCCTGAACGGAAAAACCGAACCGAACCCAAACTTAAGAAACCAAACGGTTTTCAAAAACTCAAAAACCAAAATTTTGGTTTTGGTTCGGTTTGAGTCCAAAACCGACCCAAACAGACCCATGCACACCACCCCCTACATTTACTTACAATTTAAGAATGGCTTATTTATGTTATTTCTTATTTCTAAACGTCATACGAGTAGCTTGCAGAAAGAAAGAAAGAAAGAAAGAAAAAACAAATGTGTTATATGGGTCAATAGACTCAAAACGTGTAAAATATAATCAAAAGTGGGTTTTAATGCATTAAATCTCATGATAGTACCCGTTACCCAACTCTCTTGGCCCGCCCGTCTTGAAACATTTGATTAAATATAATAGCTTACATGACTGGCAAGCATGTATAGTAACAAATAATAAGCAGCTCCAGCCCATGCAGTTTCAGCAATTACACCAGCAGTTCTTTTAAGCTCCGATGTCAAAGGGACAATTCGGGCAAACCTTGGAACATACTGAAGTAAAACAATAACAAGCAAGGCTTGTTTTGTAGCCAATACATCTGAACCTCTAGACCTCTGCAGATATCGCCAAACAACAATCTGAAAAAATATTAAAAATGTTAGTAAACCTTGTTTTATTAATCAGTAAAATATTCAACATGAAGGGCGAATAAGCTCACATCTTAGCAGTGCAAAATACAAAAATAACTAAATAAATAAAACATATCATGTTATTTCTACAGAAAAGTTAACCATTTACCGCCTTTTTAATGTAACTGAATTTAACTCTCATTACTTAAAACCATCATTTTCTTTACAAACAGTAAAAAAAATGTTATTAGGTTGCCATTACAACTTCAAATATTATATGCACATCATCTTTCGTGACCTGGTGTATTACAGCTGATTATCTGATTCTTTTTATTTTTGCAGTATCTTCTAATTTCAAAACCACAAATCCAATCACCCGTTAATACTAACCTGAGGCAGTGGCACCACAGCAAGAAAATCAATAATAAAATACCACCGAAGATATCTTTGAGCAATTTGTGCAGAATCAATCACAAGTTCACCCCGTCCAAAAACTCTAGATGATGGAGCAATATAAGCAGTTCTAAACTGAAACGCCATATGAATAAGATAGAACGCATCAACAACCGTCCTTAAAGTCGTGGCTGTAATTGCTAACTTCCGGTCGATACCGAGACATGTTTTTGTTTGATCAAAAACTGGAAGATAGAAAAAGAGTGGATCTATGGATACAGCCAGAATACACGAGACAACAAAGTACTTATTCCATGTGAGTAGAAATTTATCTTGCGGGTCCAAGATTTTCTTTTCTGAGGCTTTTAGGTCTTCGGGAAAAACGGCCCCAAACCCGAGTGTTCTACCGATGGATTTAAGTCCTTCTGAACCTTTTTTTATTCCGTTTTTGAATGATCTAGAAGGGGTAGCAGGTGCGCGGCTTGAACGAGTTATGCCCTTGAATCCACATTTGTTCATTGCGACTCCAGAAGCGGGTGATGATAATCTAGAATCCAAATCGTCCAACCTTCACTTGCAAGACAAAGTAAGAAATTGATAATCTAGTTTTGAAATTTGGATAAACAGATTCTACTTTTGATTATTTGAAGGTCAAAGAATAAGTTTCAATGTTCCATAAGGGCATGTGCCATACATCTTGAGCGTGAGAGGAGAGCTTGCCAATTGGAACTCACGCTCACTAAAACACCACACTGGGGTGAGGGTAAGTCGGACCAGTTCTCCTCTAAAATGGCCAACCAATTACATGGTGACTCCTCATGAATTTTTTTAATATTTTATTATGATACTTTTTTAATATTTAATTTGATTTTCTCATATAGCGTTTTTAATAACACAAAAAAACATGGCTTTGGTTTTTCTTTTCTGAACATCCAATATAAATTTTATCGAAACCGGCTTGTTTTGAAAATAAAGTACTTTTTAGTCTCTAAACGGATTCAAATTTTTGGCGCGTGCTTGAAGCTAATATCCAACATTCCAACCGACTTGTGAAGATGATATCCAACATATTGCTTAGAATTAATTACTAATAAATATTTTAAAAACAATTACTAAATTGTATTAAAATACTTTTAAAAAAATCAAATCACTCACTAGGTATAGCGCATGGTTACTGAGAGTGAATGTGTGTCCCCTTCTTACTTGGCGCCTGCATGGCTCATACTCACTAGGTATAACACATGCCCTGAGGGTGAGTGTGAGCCACGTAGGTGCCACGTAAGCAAGAGTGTCTCTCACACTCACTCTCACTAACCATGCGTTAAACCTAGTTAGTGAGAGAGTGAGTTTTTTTTAAATACTTAATATAATTTAGTATTTATCTATAAAAATAATTTTTAAACAATAAATAAAAGCGGGACACGCAAAAACTATGAAAACCGTCTACGAGACTAAAAAATACTTAATTTCAAAATGACTCGGTTGTCCAAAAATTTAAGCAAAACCATGTATTTTATTTTATCCTAACTAACAAGTACAAGTTATTTGAGAAAAATCAAAAGTTAAATGAAATATTATATAATAACATATTTAACAAAAAACGCATGAGGTCTAACTATATAATTGGTCAATCAATTTAGATCAGAATTGGTCACTAACATGAGCACACTCCCAACTTCATGGCTTACCCTCACACCCCGGCATGGTGTTCTAGCAACCGTGAGTCCTAGATGACGAGCCCCTCTCACGCTCAGTGCTAACGGCGTCTAACACATGCCCTAAGGCTCGCACTCACTAGATATAACACATGCCCTAACAAGCTGCAACAAAACTTCTCATCACAACTAACCTATCAACCTCTTTTTAATATTATTTGAGAAACATTTACTACCATTTCACAAACCATCTCTTTTATAAAAAGAATATTGATGATCACTAAATCTATCAACTTCTTTAACAATTAGAATTTGTCAAAACATTCAACTATCTGGTTATTTGAACTTAAGCACATCCAAACGATATTTGCTAATCACATAATGATAGGAATCATGCTATAGTTAGCCTCTAAGTGCCATTTGTCTATTATAGCAGGGGGTTAAGTGCAACTTATATTTTATAAATAGGTATCAATAACTCCTTAGGGAGTAGGCAGAATATTATTCGGTTTGTTAGGATCTTTGCTTTGCATTGAGAGAGGGCATAGTCCTGGGAACACTTCGGTGTTAGTCTATCGAGTCTGTAAGATCCGGTAGGATCATCTTCTTCATATCAATTCTACTTTCAGTTTATGTCACTTCATTCAATTTCAATTTCCGTTGTTACTAATTAGAATCGAACCCTATCATTGGTCCGACCTGCCATTGACCTGCCGTTTTTTTCTGTTTCAATCATGGAAACCCTAGCTCAAAAATTTCGATTGGATGCTCATGAACAACAGCTTCAACAATTACATTCGGATATTAAAGAGATTAAGGCGTCTCTTACTGTATTGAATGCAGAACGCACTGAATCTGCTGAATTCCGTCAAGTTGTTTTAGCCTGGATGAAATCGCATGAGAAGCTCGATGGTTCGTTTGGCTCCGGGATCTCCGATCTGGAATTTTCAACCGGCGCCACACCTGGTTCGGGAGGCAATTTCGGTGAGATCTTTCCCTATTCTTGTTCCAACTCTGTTTCCGGTACGGATTCTGGCCCCAAATCAGCTTCCGAGGGGTATTTGTCTGGTGGTCTTCCGCCTCTAATAGCTCACCCAGAGGCGCTCGTTTCCAGATCTGAAGAGCACTTATCACTTGATGAAAATACATTTGTCCATGGCCACTCACCAACCAAATCGATGTCAGATACAGATCAATTGAAGGCGCTCATATAACAATTTAAAGACAATTCAACCGACCATGGCTATTTGATGAGGAATAGTCATTCTGATTCAAGCTTTTCAGGCTCTATTTCTACTCCGGTGGCACCAATTGCGCAATTTCAGTCTCCATGTTCACAAATTGTTGATGTCGGATCCAAATCTCATGAAATTGGAGTAATATCGGGTCGTTTTCAGAGGATATTGGGATTCGGGACTGTCATGGGGCACGATATGCAGCAGAAAACAGCAGTGGGCGCTCCAAATCAGGGCTCGTTTAGTGAAAAACTACCTCCAGGCGATCCGTTTCTATCCGCGATACTGTCAGATCCGAAAATCTTTCCTGGTGTTTTGGTCAAAACTGTTAGGCGTTGAGTCAAATGTTGCTACTGCTCAAGCGAGTCATTATTTGTCTCCAATTGCGTTGGTTCAAGACGGTAATCCAGGGTATATTGCTGGGTATATTGCTGAAGAAGATGCAATCACAACTGAGGATTGGGATTATTCAGGTTGTTTGCCGAAAGTTGCTTCTAATTCTCCGATTGCAAAAGCTATTCCAGTTCTTGGTGACACTCGGATTTCCAATTTTTTGTTTGATTTGTCCAAGCTAACTAACTTCCATGGTAGTTCCGATTTGTTTGCTGATTGTAATCAAACGGCTGGTGGGCTTGGACTTGCTGTAGCTTTTCTAGCCCATGCCATAGCATGTCAACAGCTTCACAATTATTCAGAACTTGCAACACATTTGTTGGTTGGCTATATGGATTTTTGCTCAATTGCACTCCATTGCAATAGTGCATGCAGCTGGGAACACCATTGCTGTGATAAAGGGGCACTCGTTTAAACTTGGAGATCAACGCCTTGGTTGGAAAGGAGGAACGTTTCCCTTGATCTTGTGTTCAACAGTCCCGCTTCCCAAATCGTATACCGCCTTAGTTATTGGTGTCTTCAGGTGGGCTTTTCAGCTTTTGATTGATCCAAGTCATTCCTGGTTGGTGCATGGGCAGGGACGACCACCTGCAAACGCTCTCGGGGATGCCTCTGCTTGGTTGTCGAGTCAGTTGTTCGTTCCCAGTCTTGAGGGCAAGACTGTTTTGAAGGGGGGAGTAATGATAGGAATCATGCTGTGGTGAATCCAGAGAATATGATGTTTCTGAGATTAAAGCTACACTAAAAACATTGGAGGTTGCTCGTGGTGAATCCAGAGAATTTCGAAAGGAGGTGTTGAATTGGATGAAACAACATGAACAGAGGACTGTTGCTGGGTCGCTTGGTTCGGGAGCCAATTTCGGTGAGGTACTTCCCTGTTCTCGTCTCAGATCTGTTCCCGATAGGGATTTTAGTCCCAAATCTGCTTCCGATAGGGATTTGTCTGGTGGTCTTCCCTCTCTAATAGCTCAATTGGAGGCAATCGTTTCCAGATCTGAAGAGCGCTTGCATGTTGGTGGCCTCGAAATTCACAATCCTGATAGGCAATTGGATGAGGATATAAGTTCCTCAAACCTTGATTTGTTTGAAATTAAGGCTTTATGTCATGATTCGGGTGTGGATATTTCAAATTTAAGGCCTGCAACTATCACTCTGATTTCTGGTTTCACCAAATCTGAAAATCCGGTTGATAATCTACAATCAGATTTGTTTAAGTCCTCATTGAACCCTTATGCTTCGTTCACTTCCTTTGATTCAGATGTGAATTCAATTTTTGTACCTCAGGTTCATCCAAGTCATTCAAATATTGGTAGTAACTTGCTTCATCAAATTTTTGAATGGAAACCGGGTTTGGCCTCTGGTGGGATTGAAGATGCAATGTCCCAGTCTAAACTGATTGATCTACTGTATTCGTCAGCAGAGAATGATTCCGATTCAGAACCGACCACTTTCACTTTAGGCACCTTTATTTCCAAATCCGCGGCTCCTGTTCAAGTTCGACTCAAAACTCAGATTCAGATCTTTGTTTTCGATCCTGGTCCGAATTCTATTAAGACGCCTTATTTTAGTCAAATTATTTGCATCTGTCATCGTGTTTATGCGGTTTTGTTGGAGTTTGGTCTTTCGGTTTGGGGCAATAAACTTGTTTTAATCAGATTCGGCGTCATTTTGACCAAACTGTGGTGATTCAGTTTCGTGTTACACACAACCATAACTTGAAGGGGACGACAATGCAATGTGGTACTTTTGGAATAAATACTTTCCATGTTTACATGAGGCGCTCGTTATCTGTTTCACAATTTGTTCATGGAGAAGTTCGAGTGGAGTCGATGGCTCGCGAACTTCAGAATCGTGATGAAGCTCGGCACCATCTTATGGTTCATTTCTCCAATATTCAAAGTTCTATGGATATGCAAGCTGCCAAGAAACGTCGGAATGCACAATTTTCAGTTGGAAAATGGGTTTATTTGAAGCTCAAACCACACCACCAACTCTCTGTTGCAAGTCGTATTCATCAAAAGTTGGCTGCTACAGTTTTGGTCCATTTCAGATTGTTGAGAAGTTGGCTACTACATTTGTTGGTACTCTCTTTCCTACAAACCTATTCGGTATTCATTGGGGGGTACAAAACTGCAAGTCTTGTTGCGTTAATTGTGGGATCATATCAGTTGTGGGTGGTGCATGGGCAAGGTCGGCCACCAGACGACGCAGCTGATCCCAGTCTTGAGGACAAGACTGTTTTGAAGGGGAGAGTAATGATAGGAATCATGTTATAGTTTTTAGTCTAAATGTCATTTGTCTATTATAGCAGGGGGTTAAGTGCAACTTATATTTTATAAATAGGTATCAATAACTCCTTAGGGAGTAGGCAGAATATTATTCGGTTTGTTAGGCTCTTTGCTTTGCATTGAGAGAGGGCATAGTCCCGGGAACACTTCGGTGTTAGTCTATCGAGTCTGTAAGATCCGGTAGGATCATCTTCTTCATATCAATTCTACTTTCAGTTTATGTCACTTCATTCAATTTCAATTTCCGTTGTTACTAATTAGAATCGAACCCTATCACATAATCTCATTCAAGATGCAAACACCATTTTGTAATGATATTCTTTAACCATAAGTCCATAACTACAAAAATAACTGACCAATTTTGCCAAATCTAAGTTAAATTTTCATTATTGGAAACAAAGAATTACCTTGCAAACTTCTCCCGGTGGCCACCAACATATTGGGACTTAGAGGCATGATAATCGAACATTTTGCAAAAATTAACACATAATCCAAACTGCATGCCAATAAAGAAATACAGCAATATCAGATCTAACAAGGTCAGGTTCTAGATTCATAACTTCAGTATTTAGCATCATCATTAATGTTCTAAAAGCCTGATTACTAAGTTTCCAATATCTTCCAACAAGCAAGTGTAATCATCATCTACATTCATAACTTCAATATTTAGCACCATCATTAATATTATTCACAGTTTGATTACTATGTTTCAAAAATTCTCTAACCAGCATGTGTAATCACCATCTAGATGCATAACTTCAATATTTAGCATCATCTTTAATGTTCTAAAAGCTTGATTACTAAGTTTCCAGTATCTTCTAACAAGCAAGTGTCATCACC